>NC_069500.1:762563909-762668909 GCF_027579735.1 Bombina bombina
CTGTATCTGGCATACCGGAAGTGGTTTTTTAATACTAGATATTTACGGTTTCCTATTCTGGAACTTTTATAAAGACTTTGAAGTTTGGGTATACACGCTTGAAGTTAATAACCTGTACTTAACCTCCAGCCTGACTGAACTCACCAGTGTTACTCACCTGCTAAGTGTTCAAATATATTTATGTGTTAATGCTTACCTCATCAAGGATTGAGGGTGTTACATGTGAGTGCATTTCTTATTGTTTTTCTTAATAAATTATTAGTATAAACAGTATCACGCTATGTACTGTCTTTTTTCTTTCACCGTATTTTCCTGAGAAATTGGAGACCAGAGGATATACGGCAGAAGTACCATACTCCTGGGAGACACCAAGGCACCTGTATAAAGATCCTGGAAGTTTCAAAAAAACAAGTGCCATACACAAGATCGCAGGAAGAGACAGAAATCCCTATTCTCAAGAGCAAAGTCCTGATGTAAATAAAGAGGGGAACGGACAACATTTTGTGTGTGATCATACATTACCTCATATGTATATATATACACATACATACATACATACACACACATATCATAATTACACAGATTCAAATATAGTAATTTCCTTACTCTGAAGATCTCTCATTAATCTGTCTTGGAACTGCCTTCTCCTCTATTTCAGGTGTTTTCACAGATTCAACTTGTCCAGCCTCATTCTGCCTCTTCTCCTTCCACTTCTCTGCTATGTCCTTAAGTTTTTGATGGTCACTGTACCTTTGTATCAGTCCCACACTGGGAACTTCAGCATCTCGCATTCCCGCAGGTGGTATTGAAGGCTGTGATGCTGTTGCTGGAATGTTCAGAGGAAGACTTGACGGTCTTACAGAATGGCCTAAACTTGAATCCTGATGTTTTTCTTGCAACTCAAAATTTCCACTTTTAGAATTCTCCCTGGTGACTACTTTCTCTTTATCAGTTTTCTCCTCTTGGGGACATGGTCCCTCTACTTGTTTTGCACTTTTTCTATCTTGCTGTCCTACAGGCTCCTTCTCTGCTTCCTCAAAAGAAGAATGAACGTGTTTATTTTGTAACATGTCATGCTGTAGACCTCTCAGGCGTCGATTCTCTCGCTTCTCTCGGCTGCTTGGAGCTCTCTCTGGACTTCTAGTCCTTGATACAAGGCCTTCCGTCTGCTCTGGCATTGTTGGTTCAATCACTGACAGTACACTGGTTTCCTCTCTCCCATCCTTTTCCACACAGAAAGGCTTAAACTCTCTCTCTATGCTTATGCTTTCTCTCTCTTCTTTTTCTAGTTTGTTACGCTCATTCTCTTTAAGGATTCTTTCTTGCTCTCTAACCATTTCTCCATCTTCCTCCAATGGTTTTTGTCTCACTTTTTCGTTCTCCACTTGTACACCGTGGTCCTGAGAGGCATTAGTGATGCTGCCTTCTACCTGTCTCATCACCTCCTGATCTGGCACTCTTCTCTCATGAGCTAGCCTTTGTAATGCTTCATCTTTAATCCTTTGCTCTTCTTCTATACGTGTCTTTTCCAATAAAGCCAATCTCTCCCTTTCCAAAGCTTCTTGCTTCCTCCTTTCTTCCGCTGCCTTCTGATGAACTTCAAGCATTTCCTTGTACCTGTTTAAAAGTTGGATAGATGTGAATTTTCATATTATAGACGAATGTCTAATAAATGTGATTAATAGGAATAGGAAATTTAGTAAATTTGCCATTCCCGAAGTAAAGAAACTACAGAACCATTAAAAAGCAAAAATTTCATGGTTCAGACCAGCATAAACATTTATTTACCTATATCATCAAATGTACTTCCTTCACTTGGTATCCTTTGTAAAAAAGCATACCTAGATTGCAATAGGAGCAGCAATGCACTTTTTTTGCACTTTTAAGTAAAAATGGTAAACAATAAATTGAAAGCAAAACTAATTAGAACATTTTCCAAAAAGTTTAGCAAAACTAGTTGTGAGTGTAAACAGTAACTAAAATATATTTTTTTATTTGTTGCACAATAGTACACAAACAAAGATTTATATTAACAATAAAATAAATTTATATTTGAAGTCATAGATTATATGAACTTTTGAGCCACTACTGGATTCAGGACAGAAAATAAAACTATCTTTTATTGGAAGAAGTTAAATCTTTAGGACATTAAACACTATCGCCTAGATTACGAGTTCTGCGTTAGCCTTAAAAAGCAGTGTTAAGGGGTCCTAATGCTGCTTTTTTAACGCCCGCTGGTATTACGAGTCAGGCAGGAAAGGTTCTACCGTTCACTTTTCTTCCGCGACTTATGTCTACCGCAAACCCCCTTACGTCAATTGCGTATCCTATCTTTTTAATGGGATTTGCCTAACGCTGGTATTACAAGTCTTGGAGAAAGTGAGCGGTACAGCCTCTACCTCCAAGACTCCTACCACATAAAAAAAGTCAGTAGTTAAGAGTTTTATGGGCTAACGCCGAAACATAAAGCTCTTAACTACAGTGCTACAAAGTACACTAACATCCATAAACTACCTATGAACCCCTAAACCGAGGCCCCCCACATCGCAAACACCATAATAAAATTATTTAACCCCTTATCTGCCGACCGGACATCGCCGCCACCTACATTATACCTATGAACCCCTAATCTGCTGCCCCTAACATCGCCGACACCTACATTATATTTATTAACCCCTAATCTGCCCCCACCCCCAACGTCGCCGCCACCTACCTACACTTATTAACCCCTAATTTGCCGACCGGACATCGACGCCACTATAATAAATGTATTAACCCCTAAACCGCCGCACTCCCGCCTCGCAAACACTATAATAAATTGTATTAACCCCTAATCTGCCCCCCCAACGTCGCCGCCACCTACCTACAATTATTAACCCCTTATCTCTCGCCCCCGTCGCCGCTACTATAATAAAGTTATTAACCCCTAAACCTAAGTCTAACCCTAACACCCTACTAACTTAAATATAATTTAAATAAAACGAAATAAAATTACTATAATTAAATAAATGAATCCTATTTAAAACTAAATACTTACCTATAAAATAAACCTTAATATAGCTACAATAGAACTAATAGTTACATTGTAGCTATTTTAGGATTTATATTTATTTTACAGGCAACTTTGTATTTATTTTAACTAGGTACAATAGCTATTAAATAGTTAATAACTATTTAATAGCTACCTAGTTAATAATTACAAAATTGCCTGTAAAATAAATCCTAACCCAAGTTACAAATAAACCTAACACTACACTATCAATAAATTAATTAAATAAATTAACTAAAATTATCTAAACTCAAATACAATTAAATAAACTAAACTATAGTACAATAAAAAGTAAATTTATGCTTACCTGATAAATTAATTTCTTCTATGGTACGACGAGTCCACGGATTCATCCTTTACTTGTGGGATATTATCCTCCTGCTAACAGGAAGTGGCAAAGAGCACCACAGCAAAGATGTCTATATAGCTCATCCCTTAGCTCCACCCCCCAGTAATTCGACCAAAGGTACAGGAAGAAAAAGGAGAAATTAAAAGGTGCAGAGGTGACTGAAGTTTAAAATCAAAAATATAATCTGTCTTAAAATGACAGGGCGGGCCGTGGACTCGTCGTACCATAGAAGAAATTAATTTATCAGGTAAGCATAAATTTACTTTTCTTCTATAAGGTACGACGAGTCCACGGATTCATCCTTTACTTGTGGGATACAATACCAAAGCTACAGGACACGGATGAACGGGAGAGACAAGACAGATGGTTAAACAGAAGGCGCCACTGCTTGAAGAACTTTTCTCCCAAAAATGGCCTCCGAAGAAGCAAAAGTATCAAATTTATAAAATTTGTAAAAGGTATGAAGCAAAGACCACCACATCGCAGCCTTACAAATCTGTTCAACAGAAGCATAATTTTTAAAAGCCCATGTGGAAGCCACCGCTCTAGTAGAGTGCGCTGTAATCCTTTCAGGAGGCTGCTGTCCAGCTGTCTCGTATGCCAAAACGGATGATGCTTTTCAGCCAAAAAGAAAGAGGTAGCCGTAGCTTTTTGACCTCTACATTTACCCGAATAGACAACAAAGAAGATGTTTGAGGGAAATCTTTGGTTGCTTGCAAGTAAAACTTCAAAGCACGAACCACGTCTAAGTTGTGCAACAGACGCTCCTTCTTAGAGGAAGGATTAGGACACAGAGAAGGAACAACAATTTCCTGATTGATATTCCTATTAGTAACAACCTTAGGAAGGAATCCAGGTTTGGTACGCAAAACTACCTTATCAGCATGGAAAACAAGATAAGGCGAGTCGCATTGTAATGCAGATAGTTCAGAAACTCTTCGAGACGAAGAGATAGCAACTAAAAACAGAACTTTCCAAGATAGAAGCTTAATATCTTTGGAATGCATAGGTTCAAACGGAACCCCTTGAAGAACGTTAAGAACTAAATTCAAACTCCATGGCAGAGCAACAGGTTTAAACACAGGCTTGATTCTAAATAAAGCCTGACAGAACGACTGAACGTCTGGAACATCTGCCAGACGCATGTGCAGTAGAAATTGATAAAGCAGAAATCTGTCCCTTTAGGGAACTAGCTGATAGCCCCTTCTCCAATCCTTCTTGGAGAAAGGACAAAATCCTAGGAATCCTGATCTTATTCCATGAGTAGCCTTTGGATTCGCACCAATAAAGATATTTACGCCATATCTTATGATAAATTTTCCTAGTGACAGGCTTTCAGACCTGAATCAAGGTATCTATGACTGACTCAGAGAAACCCCGCTTGGATAAAATCAAGCGTTCAATCTCCAAGCAGTCAGCCGCAGAGAAACTAGATTTGGATGCTGGAACTGACCCTGAATCAGAAGGACCTGTCTCAGTGGCAGAGTCCATGGTGGAAGGGATGACATGTCCACCAGGTCTGCATACCAAGTCCTGAGTGGCCACGCAGGTGCTATCAAAATCACCAAAGCTCTCTCCTGTTTGATTCTGGCAATCAAACAAGGAAGGAGAGGAAATGGTGGAAACACATAAACCAGGTTGAACGACCAGGGTACTGCTAGAGCATCTATCAGTACTGCTTGAGGATCCCTGGATCTGGACCCATAACAAGGAAGTTTGACGAGACGCCATCAGATCCAATTCTGGTGTGCCCCATTGATAAATCAATTGTGCAAACACCTCTGGATGGAGTTCCCACTCCCCCGGATGAAAAGTCTGACGACTTCGAAAATCCGCTTCCCAGTTCTCCACTCCTGGGATACAGATTGCTGATAGATGGCAAGAGTGAGTCTCTGCTCATCGAATTATTTTGGTAACCTCTATCATCGCTAGAGAACTCTTTGTTCCCCCCTGATGATTGATATATGCTACAGTCGTGATATTGTCTGACTGGAATCTTATGATTCTGGCCGAAGCCAGCTTTGAATATCGCTCTGAGTTCTAGAATATTGATCGGGAGGAGAGCCTCCTCCTGAGTCCACACACCCTGTGCTTTCAGGGAATTCCAGACTGCACCCAGCCCAATAGGCTGGCATCTGTCGTCACTATGACCCATGCTGGCCTGCGTAAACACATTCCCTGGGACAGATGATCCTGTGACAACCACCAAAGAAGAGAGTGAGATCTTAGAAAAGCCAACACAATGTCCGTGTGAGATTTGGCTAGATGGTAAGTTGGCACCTGAATTAAGATATCGTCCAGATAAGGCGCCACTGCTATGCCCCGCAGCCTTAGAACCGCCAGAAGGGACCCTAGCACCTTTGTGAAAATTCTTGGCCTGCTTACCTTTGTTCCAAGTCTGGTTAGGTCTCCAGACTGACTTGGATTGAGCGAAATTCCCCTCTTGTTTTGCAGCAGGGGAAGAGATAGAGGGACCACCTTTGAGTTTCGAAAGGAACGAAAATTATTTTGTTTGGTCCTCATCTTATTTGTCTTATCCTGAGGAAAGGCATGGCCTTTTCCTCCAGTGATGTCTGAAATGATCTCTTTCAGTTCAGGCCCGAATAGGGTCTTACCTTTGAAAGGGATTGCTAAAAGCTTAGATTTTGATGACACATCAGCAGACCAGGACTTAAGCCATAACGCTCTATGCGCTAAAATGCCAAAACCTGAATTCTTTGCAGCTAATTTAGCCAGTTGAAAAGCGGCATCTGTAATGAAATAATTAGCTAGCACATGCGAAACATGTCTGCAGTTTGTTCAGCTGTGACCCTGACCTCTTGCTAAATGGAGCATTGGCTCTGAATTTGTTTTTATCCTGTTTCCCAATAAACATCTATTATTCTTATACTGGATGCTTCAAGGGAGTTCTTTTTGTGAACTTACAATCTTTTTTGGCTACGGTGCATGCCTCTCGATTGACCTCCTGCCCTGTGTAGCCCGGATGTACTTCGTGTATTCCCTGTTTGCTATGTGCGCCAGAAACGGAGGCGCGTCTATCTGGGCTCCAGGAACGCCGGTCTTTTGGAAGTGACAGGAGACTTGTGCCCGCTGAAGATCACGCTACCGGAACAGCACGGACCCCAGCAGTTGGTAAGCGCCACTTTCAGTGTTTCTAAAAGGAAGAGGTAGAGGGACCACCTTTGAGTTTCGAAAGGAACGAAAATTATTTTGTTTGGTCCTCATCTTATTCGTCTTATCCTGAGGAAAGGCATGGCCTTTTCCTCCAGTGATGTCTGAAATGATCTCTTTCAGTTCAGGCCCGAATAGGGTCTTACCTTTGAAAGGGATTGCTAAAAGCTTAGATTTTGATGACACATCAGCAGACCAGGACTTAAGCCATAACGCTCTACGCGCTAAAATGGCAAAACCTGAATTCTTTGCCGCTAATTTAGCCAGTTGAAAAGCAGCATCTGTAATGAAAGAATTAGCTAGCTTGAGAGCCCTAATTCTATCCAGAATATCATCTAATGGGGTCTCAACCTGAAGAGCCTCCTCCAGAGCCTCGAACCAAAAAGCAGCTGCAGTAGTTACAGGAACAATGCACGCTATAGGTTGCAGAAGAAAACCCTGATGAATAAATATTTTCTTTAGGAGACCCTCTAATTTTTTATCCATAGGATCTTTGAAAGCACAACTGTCCTCAATAGGTATAGTTGTACGCTTAGCCAGGGTAGAAATAGCTCCCTCCACCTTAGGGACTGTCTGCCACCAATCCCGCATGGTGTCTGATATGGGAAACATTTTCTTAAAAGTAGGAGGGGGAGAGAACGGAATACCTGGTCTATCCCACTCCTTAGTAACAATGTCCAAAATCCTCTTAGGGACCGGAAAAACATCAGTGTAGACAGGAACCTCTAGATATCTGTCCATTTTACACAATTTCTCCTGAAACTAAAATAGGGTCACAATCATCCTGAGTCACTGAAACCTCCCTGAGCAATAAGCGGAGGTGTTTAAAAGCCGTCATATCCGAGTCTGTCTGAGGGAACATCTTTCCTGAATCAGAAATCTCTCCCTCAGACAGCAAATCCCTCACCCCCAACAAAGAACATTGTGAGGGTACATCAGATATGGCTAATAAAGTGTCAGAGGGCTCAGCATTTACTCTCACACCAGACCTACTGCTCTTCCCCTGCAACCCAATGCAGCTTAGATAAAACCTCTGTGAGGGTAGTTTTCATAACTGCGGCCATATCTTGCAGGGTGAAAGAATTAGACGCACTAGAAGTACTTGGCGTCGCTTGTGCGGGCGTTAATGGTTGTGACACTTGGGGAGAATTAGATGGCATAACCTGATTCCCTTCTGACTAAGAATCATCCTGCGACATACTTTTATCAGCTAAAATATGTTCTTTGCAATTTATTGCCCTTTCAGTGCACGAGGGACACATTTTAAGTGGGGGTTCCACAATGGCTTCTAAACACATTGAACATTGGCTTTCCTCAATGTCAGTCATGTTGAACAGGCTAGTAATGACCACAAACCAGCTTAAAAACACTTTATTTAGTGAAAAAATAACAATCTTAAAAAACGGTACTGCGCCTTTAAGAGAAAAAAAGCATACACGTTCTGCAATATAAATACACCAATCGTTTCAATTTTTTGATATGATATACAAATAATGCAGCTGAGATTGCCCCACAAAGAAAGGAACAGTTAACCCTTTACTGTGCAAAACCGGATCGTTAATAAGGCCTAAATCCGGACAAAACACTCCCTGCACCTCGCCTACCTGCCCTCAGGGATTGGAAAAATGGAGATAAAGCTTCGATTTGGCCCAACACTTCTACAAGGGCCCACCAGAGTTGGAGCTTGCTGCTCGCTCTGCAATTACAACTGCGCAACTGAGGCGCGAAAATAGGCCCCGCCCATCTCACACAATGTTTTTACAGCCTAAAGGAACCGCACCAGAGCGGTTCCAAACTAGCCATGTGGGTTCTGAAACCCAAACCAGAAGTCAAGTGTACCCTCAATAAAGTCACAAAAAAACGTTATTGAAATGATCTTTTTCAGTTCCCAAAAACGTTATCAGCACTCCCAGTTCACAAAAACGTTTGCCCACAAACATTCAAACTCAGTGTCAACCATTTTGTTATTAGCTCCTTATGCAAGCTTAGTAATACCCCTCTATATCGTTTAGGATTACTGCTTACCCTCTCTCCCTCATGGGGATACTGTCAGCCAATTCTGAAATACCACAGTCTCTCCAGAAAAAAATGACTGAACATACCTCACTGCTTATAGCATGAAAGGGTTCCTCACACTGAAGTTTCTTGTACGCCTCAGCCATTCTGTGGGAACTGCTCTGGATCTTAGTGACAAATGCTAAGATCATCAGCCTCCAGGCAGAAGTCTTCATCCATCTGCTGCCTGAGTGTAAATAGTACACACCATTTAAAACAAAAAACTCTTGCTTGAAGAAATTAAAAACTAATATTTTATCACCTCTTTCACTTTACCCTTCCTAGTACTTAGAGTAGGCAAAGAGAATGACTGGGGGGTGGAGCTAAGGGAGGAGCTATATAGACAGCTCTGCTGTGGTGCTCTTTGCCACTTCCTGTTAGCAGGAGGATAATATCCCACAAGTAAAGGATGAATCCGTGGACTCGTCGTACCTTATAGAAGAAAGTGAATTTATTGTGACAGTCAACAAATCTTGCTATAAAGATGGAGTCCACACTGGTATCTGTGCTGAGAGTGGTCAAGCTTTTTTAATCCTTTATCTGTACAATAAAAACTAAACACTGGAACACAGCTATTGCTCCACTACTACACAGGCAGAAACTAAACTGTCTATTGCATGATGGGGTGAGCAAACTAAAGGAGAATAAATCAAAATAATTCTAAGAGGTTTCTACCAAACTGAAAAGTGGTATAAAGCCATACACTCAAGAGTAAATATTCTGTTATAAGGAAGAGAGAAAGAACTTGAAAACTGAGATACACAATTGAGGCTACAGCTTTATACTATCCTGCCCTTCACCAGACCCCTATACCTCCATCTCTGTATATGTCCTCGGCATAGAGCTTGTAACCTTCGGATAGCAGTGATTTGCCTCTGGTAGCATTGCCTCTGTTTGTACCCTCTCCATACTGCCAGGATACAAAATGCAGCATTTTTCCTTACTGCTAGTTCTCTTCTCACACAATATGCTCTCCAGTAAGCCTGCAACAATGCAAAATATAACATTTCACAGTGATGTAGGACAAAGACATTTTTCATATAGAAAAAAAGAAAAAAAAAAGCTGGCAACCAGTTAACTGCAAATAAAAAGCAGTGACAGATTCCTGTTGGTAGATGAGACAACCCTTAAAAAATTAGAACAATGAGAGATGTAATAAAACTTTTGCTCTAGATATATGAAAGGAATCTCAGTAATCTGTTCACCTGGATCGTTACAGCTGCAATTTTCATCCTAAGGAGGTTTCCCTTCTCCACAACCATTCGAAAAAGGCTCTGCAGAAGAATGATCTTTTTGATGACGGCCTGGTGGAGCATGTCTTGCAGTTTCTGCCTTTCTGGCTCTTTCAAAAACACCTGAAAAGACCAGAGAAAAAGAGAAAGCGCATTAGAAAAATATCAAATTAGCATCATTAAAGATGCAACATGAAATAAATGAATTTTAATATAGTAACATTTCAAATACACAGGAAGACACAGACTTGGGATACCATTTGGACAACAATTTAATTACTACTACAAACTGGCAATGTCAAGCTAAATTTGCACTGTAAGGTTGCTCTCCATTCTAGGATACTGGGACCCATTGCTCAAGCAACAGGAGTCTGTTGTGTTGCAGATCTGTCACCCACCAGAACATGTTTTTTGTTATGGGCAGAGGGGGGACAGTTTCATTCCATAAAGCCAAATTTTGGGAAGGTACCTTTTTCATTTAGGGACATTCTAAGCAGGGATTTCACAAAAACGTACACAATGTTGTAAAAAGCCTGGAATATTGAACTAGCGGAATTAGTCTGGCTACTTTTATTTTGTGACAACACTACTTTGTAAAAGGACATTAAACAATAAATATATGCTAGATATAATTATGTATTCAAAGAAAAACATAATTTATGTAAGAACTTACCTGATAAATTCATTTCTTTCATATTAGCAAGAGTCCATGAGCTAGTGACGTATGGGATATACATTCCTACCAGGAGGGGCAAAGTTTCCCAAACCTCAAAATGCCTATAAATACACCCCTCACCACACCCACAAATCAGTTTAACGCATAGCCAAGAAGTGGGGTGATAAGACAAAAGTGCGAAAGCATAAAAAATAAGGAATTGGAATAATTGTGCTTTATACAAAAAAATCATAACCACCACAAAAAAGGGTGGGCCTCATGGACTCTTGCTAATATGAAAGAAATGAATTTATCAGGTAAGTTCTTACATAAATTATGTTTTCTTTCATGTAATTAGCAAGAGTCCATGAGCTAGTGACGTATGGGATAATGACTACCCAAGATGTGGATCTTCCACGAAAGAGTCACTAGAGAGGGAGGGATAAAATAAAGACAGCCAATTCCGCTGAAAATAATCCACACCCAAAATAAAGTTTAAATCTTATAATGAAAAAAAACCCCTGAAATTATAAGCAGAAGAATCAAACTGAAACAGCTGCCTGAAGTACTTTTCTACCAAAAACTGCTTCAGAAGAAGAAAACACATCAAAATGGTAGAATTTAGTAAAAGTATGCAAAGAAGACCAAGTTGCTGCTTTGCAAATCTGATCAACCGAAGCTTCATTCCTAAAAGCCCAGGAAGTAGAAACTGACCTAGTAGAATGAGCTGTAATCCTTTGAGGCGGAGTTTTACCCGACTCGACATAAGCATGATGAATTAAAGATTTCAACCAAGATGCCAAAGAAATGGCAGAGGCCTTCTGACCTTTCCTAAAACCGGAAAATTCTTCGTAGCTTCAACATAATATTTCAAAGCTCTAACTACATCCAAAGAATGCAATGATCTCTCCTTAGAATTCTTAGGATTAGGACACAATGAAGGAACCACAATTTCTCTACTAATGTTGTTAGAATTCACAACCTTAGGTAAAAATTGAAAAGAAGTTCGCAACACCGCCTTATCCTGATGAAAAATCAGAAAAGGAGACTCACAAGAAAGAGCAGATAATTCAGAAACTCTTCTAGCAGAAGAGATGGCTAAAAGAAACAAAACTTTCCAAGAAAGTAATTTAATGTCCAATGAATGCATAGGTTCAAACGGAGGAGCTTGAAGAGCCCCCAGAACCAAATTCAAACTCCAAGGAGGAGAAATTGACTTAATGACAGGCTTTATACGAACCAAAGCTTGTACAAAACAATGAATATCAGGAAGATTAGCAATCTTTCTGTGAAAAAGAACAGAAAGAGCAGATATTTGTCCTTTCAAGGAACTTGCCGACAAACCTTTATCCAAACCATCCTGAAGAAACTGTAAAATTCTCGGAATTCTAAAAGAATGCCAGGAAAAATGATGAGAAAGACACCAAGAAATGTAAGTCTTCCAAACTCGATAATATATCTTTCTAGATACAGATTTACGAGCCTGTAACATAGTACTAATCACAGAGTCAGAGAAACCTCTTTGACTAAGAATCAAGCGTTCAATCTCCATACCTTTAAATTTAAGGATTTGAGATCCTGATGGAAAAAAGGACCTTGTGACAGAAGGTCTGGTCTTAACGGAAGAGTCCATGGTTGGCAAGAGGCCATTCGGACAAGATCCGCATACCAAAACCTGTGAGGCCATGCTGGAGCCACCACCAGAACAAACGAGCATTCCTTCAGAATCTTGGAGATTACTCTTGGAAGAAGAACTAGAGGCGGAAAGATATAGGCAGGATGATACTTCCAAGGAAGTGACAATGCATCCACTGCTTCCGCTTGAGGATCCCTGGATCTGGACAGATACCTGGGAAGTTTCTTGTTTAGATGAGAAGCCATCAGATCTATTTCTGGACGTCCCCACATTTGAACAATCTGAAGAAATACCTCTGGGTGAAGAGACCATTCGCCCGGATGTAACGTTTGGCGACTGAGATAATCCGCTTCCCAATTGTCTATACCTGGGATATGAACCGCAGAAATTAGACAGGAGCTGGATTCCGCCCATACCAGTATTCAAGATACTTCTTTCATAGCCAGAGGACTGTGAGTCCCTCCTTGATGATTGATGTATGCCACAGTTGTGACATTGTCTGTCTGAAAACAAATGAACGATTCTCTCTTTAGAAGAGGCCATGACTGGAGAGCTCTGAAAATTGCACGGAGTTCCAAAATATTGATTGGTAATCTCACCTCCTGAGATTCCCAAACCCCTTGTGCTGTCAGAGACCCCCAAACAGCTCCCCAACCTGTCAGACTTGCATCTGTTGAAATTACAGTCCAGGTCGGAAGAACAAAAGAAGCTCCCTGAACTAAACGATGGTGATCTGTCCACCACGTCAGAGAGTGTCGTACAATCGGTTTTAATGATATCAATTGAGATATCTTTGTGTAATCCCTGCACCACTGGTTCAGCATACAGAGCTGAAGAGGTCGCATGTGAAAACGAGCAAAGGGGGGAATCAATGAACTTTTTGGTAAATTGATCCTCCAACCATGATCTTGAAGAAACAACACAAGTCGATTCGTATGAGATTCTGCTAAATGTGAAGACTGAGCAAGTACCAAGATATCGTCCAAATAAGGAAATACCACAATACCCTGTTCTCTGATTACAGACAGAAGGGCACGAGAACCTTTGTAAAAATTCTTGGAGCTGTTGCTAGGCCAAACGGCAGAGCCACAAACTGGTAATGCTTGTCTAGGAAAGAGAATCTCAGAAACTGATAGTGATCTGGATGAATCGGAATATGCAGATATGCATCCTGTAAATCTATTGTGGACATATAATGCCCTCGCTGAACAAAAGGCAGGATAGTCCTTACAGTTACCATTTTGAATGTTGGTATCCTTACATAACGATTCAATATTTTTAGATCCAGAACTGGTCTGAAGGAATTCTCCTTCTTTGGTACAATGAAGAGATTTGAATAAAACCCCAGCCCCTGTTCCAGAACTGGAACTGGCATAATTACTCCAGCCAACTCTAGATCTGAAACACATTTCAGAAATGCTCGAGCCTTCGCTGGATTTACTGGGACACGGGAAAGAAAAAATCTCTTTGCAGGAGGCCTTATCTTGAAGCCAATTCTGTACCCTTCTGTAACAATGTTCTGAATCCAAAGATTGTGAATTGAATTGATCCAAATTTCTTTGAAAAAACGTAATCTGCCCCCTACCAGCTGAGCTGGAATGAGGGCCGCACCTTCATGTGGACTTGGGAGCTGGCTTTGGATTTCTAAAAGGCTTGGATTTATTCCAGACTGGGGATGGTTTCCAAACTGATACCGCTCCTGTGGATGAAGGATCAGGCTTTTGTTCCTTATTGTGACGAAAGGAACGAAAACGATTATTAGACCTAAATTTACCTTTAGATTTTTTATCCTGTGGTAAAAAAGTTCCTTTCCCTCCAGTAACAGTTGAGATAATAGAATCCAACTGAGAACCAAATAATTTATTACCCTGGAAAGAAAGGGAAAGCAATGTTGACTTGGAAGACATATCAGCATTCCAAGTTTTAAGCCATAAAGCTCTTCTAGCTAAAATAGCTAGAGACATATACCTGACATCAACTCTAATGATATCAAAGATGGCATCACAAATAAAGTTATTAGCATGTTGAAGAAGATTAACAATGCTATGAGAATTATGATCTGTTACTTGTTGCGCTAAAGCTTCTAACCAAAAGGTTGAAGCTGCAGCAACATCCGCTAAAGATATAGCAGGTCTAAGAAGATTACCTGAACATAAGTAAGCTTTTCTTAGAAAGGATTCAATTTTCCTATCTAAAGGATCCTTAAAGGAAGTACTATCTGCCGTAGGAATAGTAGTACGCTTAGCAAGAGTAGAGACAGCCCCATCAACCTTAGGGATTTTGTCCCAAAACTCTAATCTGTCAGATGGCACAGGATATAATTGCTTAAAACGTTTAGAAGGAGTAAATGAATTACCCAAATTATTCCATTCCCTGGAAATTACTTCAGAAATAGCATCAGGGACAGGAAAAACTTCTGGAATAACAACAGGAGATTTAAAAACCTTATTTAAACGTTTAGATTTAGTATCAAGAGGACCAGAATCCTCTATTTCTAATGCAATTAAGACTTTTTTAAGCAAAGAACGAATAAATTCCATTTTGAATAAATATGAAGATTTATCAGCATCAACCTCTGAGACAGAATCCTCTGAACCAGAGGAACCATTATCAGAATCAGAATGGTGATGTTCATTTAAAAATTCATCTGAAAAATGAGAAGTTTTAAAAGACCTTTTACGCTTACTAGAAGGAGGAATAACAGACATAGCCTTCATAATGGATTTAGAAACAAAATCTCTTATATTAACAGGAACACTCTGAGTATTAGATGTTGACGGAACAGCAACAGGTAATGTAACATTTCTAAAGGAAATATTATCTGCATTAACAAGTTTGTCATGACATTCAATACAAACAACAGCTGGAGGAACAGCTACCATAAGTTTACAGCAGATACACTTAGCTTTGGTAGATCCAGCACCAGGCAGCGATTTTCCAGTAGTATCTTCTGACTCAGTGTCAATCTGGGACATCTTGCAATATGTAATAGAAAAAACAACATATAAAGCAAAATTGATCAAATTTCTTAAATGACAGTTCCAGGAATGGGAAAAATGCCAGTGAACAAGCTTCTAGCAACCAGCGGCAATAAATAATGAGACTTAAATAATGTGGAGACAATAGTGACGCCCATATTTTTTAGCGCCAAAAATGACGCCCACATTATTTGGCGCCTAAATGCTTTTAGCGACAAAAATGACGCCATATCCGGAACGCCGACACTTTTGGCTCAAAAAACCGTCAAAAATGACGCAACTTCCGGCGACACGTATGACGCCGGAAACAGAAAAAAGGTTTTTGCGCCAAAAAAGTCTGCGCCAAGAATGACGCAATAAAATGAAGCATTTTCAGCCCCCGCGAGCCTAACAGCCCACAGGGAAAAGTCAAATTTTAAGGTAAGAAAAACAGAATTTATGTTTACCTGATAAATTACTTTCTCCAACGGTGTGTCCGGTCCACGGCGTCATCCTTACTTGTGGGATATTCTCTTCCCCAACAGGAAATGGCAAAGAGCCCAGCAAAGCTGGTCACATGATCCCTCCTAGGCTCCGCCTACCCCAGTCATTCGACCGACGTTAAGGAGGAATATTTGCATAGGAGAAACCATATGGTACCGTGGTGACTGTAGTTAAAGAAAATAAATTATCAGACCTGATTAAAAAAACCAGGGCGGGCCGTGGACCGGACACACCGTTGGAGAAAGTAATTTATCAGGTAAACATAAATTCTGTTTTCTCCAACATAGGTGTGTCCGGTCCACGGCGTCATCCTTACTTGTGGGAACCAATACCAAAGCTTTAGGACACGGATGAAGGGAGGGAGCAAATCAGGTCACCTAAATGGAAGGCACCACGGTTTGCAAAACCTTTCTCCCAAAAATAGCCTCAGAAGAAGCAAAAATATCAAACTTGTAAAATTTGGTAAAAGTGTGCAGTGAAGACCAAGTCGCTGCCCTACATATCTGATCAACAGAAGCCTCGTTCTTGAAGGCCCATGTGGAAGCCACAGCCCTAGTGGAATGAGCTGTGATTCTTTCAGGAGGCTGCCGTCCGGCAGTCTCGTAAGCCAATCTGATGATGCTTTTAATCCAAAAAGAGAGAGAGGTAGAAGTTGCTTTTTGACCTCTCCTTTTACCGGAATAAACAACAAACAAGGAAGATGTTTGTCTAAAATCCTTTGTAGCTTCTAAATAGAATTTTAGAGCGCGAACAACATCCAAATTGTGCAACAAACGTTCCTTCTTTGAAACTGGTTTCGGACACAGAGAAGGTACGATAATCTCCTGGTTAATGTTTTTGTTAGAAACAACTTTTGGAAGAAAACCAGGTTTAGTACGTAAAACCACCTTATCTGCATGGAACACCAGATAAGGAGGAGAACACTGCAGAGCAGATAATTCTGAAACTCTTCTAGCAGAAGAAATTGCAACTAAAAACAAAACTTTCCAAGATAATAACTTAATATCAACGGAATGTAAGGGTTCAAACGGAACCCCCTGAAGAACTGAAAGAACTAAATTGAGACTCCAAGGAGGAGTCAAAGGTTTGTAAACAGGCTTAATTCTAACCAGAGCCTGAACAAAGGCTTGAACATCTGGCACAGCTGCCAGCTTTTTGTGAAGTAACACAGACAAGGCAGAAATCTGTCCCTTCAGGGAACTTGCAGATAATCCTTTTTCCAATCCTTCTTGAAGGAAGGATAGAATCTTAGGAATCTTAACCTTGTCCCAAGGGAATCCTTTAGATTCACACCAACAGATATATTTTTTCCAAATTTTGTGGTAAATCTTTCTAGTTACAGGCTTTCTGGCCTGAACAAGAGTATCGATAACAGAATCTGAGAACCCTCGCTTCGATAAGATCAAGCGTTCAATCTCCAAGCAGTCAGCTGGAGTGAAACCAGGTTCGGATGTTCGAACGGACCCTGAACAAGAAGGTCTCGTCTCAAAGGTAGCTTCCAAGGTGGAGCCGATGACATATTCACCAGATCTGCATACCAAGTCCTGCGTGGCCACGCAGGAGCTATCAAGATCACCGACGCCCTCTCCTGATTGATCCTGGCTACCAGCCTGGGGATGAGAGGAAACGGCGGGAACACATAAGCTAGCTTGAAGGTCCAAGGTGCTACTAGTGCATCCACTAGAGCCGCCTTGGGATCCCTGGATCTGGACCCGTAGCAAGGAACTTTGAAGTTCTGACGAGAGGCCATCAGATCCATGTCTGGAATGCCCCACAGCTGAGTGACTTGGGCAAAGATTTCCGGATGGAGTTCCCACTCCCCCGGATGCAATGTCTGACGACTCAGAAAATCCGCTTCCCAATTTTCCACTCCTGGGATGTGGATAGCGGACAGGTGGCAGGAGTGAGACTCCGCCCATAGAATGATTTTGGTCACTTCTTCCATCGCTAGGGAACTCCTTGTTCCCCCCTGATGGTTGATGTACGCAACAGTTGTCATGTTGTCTGATTGAAACCGTATGAACTTGGCCCTCGCTAGCTGAGGCCAAGCCTTGAGAGCATTGAATATCGCTCTCAGTTCCAGAATATTTATCGGTAGAAGAGATTCTTCCCGAGACCAAAGACCCTGAGCTTTCAGGGATCCCCAGACCGCGCCCCAGCCCATCAGACTGGCGTCGGTCGTGACAATGACCCACTCTGGTCTGCGGAATGTCATCCCTTGTGACAGGTTGTCCAGGGACAGCCACCAACGGAGTGAGTCTCTGGTCCTCTGATTTACTTGTATCTTGGGAGACAAGTCTGTATAATCCCCATTCCACTGACTGAGCATGCACAGTTGTAATGGTCTTAGATGAATGCGCGCAAAAGGAACTATGTCCATTGCCGCTACCATCAACCCGATCACTTCCATGCACTGAGCTATGGAAGGAAGAGGAACGGAATGAAGTATCCGACAAGAGTCTAGAAGCTTTGTTTTTCTGGCCTCTGTCAGAAATATCCTCATTTCTAAGGAGTCTATTATTGTCCCCAAGAAGGGAACCCTTGTTGACGGAGATAGAGAACTCTTTTCCACGTTCACTTTCCATCCGTGAGATCTGAGAAAGGCCAGGACTATGTCCGTGTGAGCCTTTGCTTGAGGAAGGGACGACGCTTGAATCAGAATGTCGTCCAAATAAGGTACTACAGCAATGCCCCTTGGTCTTAGCACAGCTAGAAGGGACCCTAGTACCTTTGTGAAAATCCTTGGAGCAGTGGCTAATCCGAAAGGAAGCGCCACGAACTGGTAATGCTTGTCCAGGAATGCGAACCTTAGGAACCGATGATGTTCCTTGTGGATAGGAATATGTAGATACGCATCCTTTAAATCCACCGTGGTCATGAATTGACCTTCCTGGATGGAAGGAAGAATAGTTCGAATGGTTTCCATCTTGAACGATGGAACCTTGAGAAACTTGTTTAAGATCTTGAGATCTAAGATTGGTCTGAACGTTCCCTCTTTTTTGGGAACTATGAACAGATTGGAGTAGAACCCCATCCCTTGTTCTCTTAATGGAACAGGATGAATCACTCCCATTTTTAACAGGTCTTCTACACAATGTAAGAATGCCTGTCTTTTTATGTGGTCTGAAGACAACTGAGACCTGTGGAACCTCCCCCTTGGGGGAAGCCCCTTGAATTCCAGAAGATAACCTTGGGAGACTATTTCTAGCGCCCAAGGATCCAGAACATCTCTTGCCCAAGCCTGAGCTTAGAGAGAGAGTCTGCCCCCCACCAGATCCGGTCCCGGATCGGGGGCCAACATTTCATGCTGTCTTGGTAGCAGTGGCAGGTTTCTTGGCCTGCTTTCCCTTGTTCCAGCCTTGCATTGGTCTCCAAGCTGGCTTGGCTTGAGAAGTATTACCCTCTTGCTTAGAGGACGTAGCACTTTGGGCTGGTCCGTTTCTACGAAAGGGACGAAAATTAGGTTTATTTTTTGCCTTGAAAGGCCGATCCTGAGGAAGGGCGTGGCCCTTACCCCCAGTGATATCAGAGATAATCTCTTTCAAGTCAGGGCCAAACAGCGTTTTCCCCTTGAAAGGAATGTTAAGTAGCTTGTTCTTGGAAGACGCATCAGCCGACCAAGATTTCAACCAAAGCGCTCTGCGCGCCACAATAGCAAACCCAGAATTCTTAGCCGCTAACCTAGCCAATTGCAAAGTGGCGTCTAGGGTAAAAGAATTAGCCAATTTGAGAGCATTGATTCTGTCCATAATCTCCTCATAAGGAGGAGAATCACTATCGACCGCCTTTATCAGCTCATCGAACCAGAAACATGCGGCTGTAGCGACAGGGACAACGCATGAAATTGGTTGTAGAAGGTAACCCTGCTGAACAAACATCTTTTTAAGCAAACCTTCTAATTTTTTTATCCATAGGATCTTTGAAAGCACAACTATCCTCTATGGGTATAGTGGTGCGTTTGTTTAAAGTGGAAACCGCTCCCTCGACCTTGGGGACTGTCTGCCATAAGTCCTTTCTGGGGTCGACCATAGGAAACAATTTTTTAAATATGGGGGGAGGGACGAAAGGAATACCGGGCCTTTCCCATTCTTTATTAACAATGTCCGCCACCCGCTTGGGTATAGGAAAAGCTTCTGGGAGCCCCGGCACCTCTAGGAACTTGTCCATTTTACATAGTTTCTCTGGGATGACCAACTTGTCACAATCATCCAGAGTGGATAATACCTCCTTAAGCAGAATGCGGAGATGTTCCAACTTAAATTTAAATGTAATCACATCAGGTTCAGCATGTTGAGAAATGTTCCCTGAATCAGTAATTTCTCCCTCAGACAAAACCTCCCTGGCCCCATCAGACTGGGTTAGGGGCCCTTCAGAAACATTATTATCAGCGTCGTCATGCTCTTCAGTATCTAAAACAGAGCAGTCGCGCTTACGCTGATAAGTGTTCATTTTGGCTAAAATGTTTTTGACAGAATTATTCATTACAGCCGTTAATTGTTGCATAGTAAGGAGTATTGGCGCGCTAGATGTACTAGGGGCCTCCTGAGTGGGCAAGACTCGTGTAGACGAAGGAGGGAATGATGCAGTACCATGCTTACTCCCCTCACTTGAGGAATCATCTTGGGCATCATTGTCATTGTCACATAAATCACATTTATTTAAATGAATAGGAATTCTGGCTTCCCCACATTCAGAACACAGTCTATCTGGTAGTTCAGACATGTTAAACAGGCATAAACTTGATAACAAAGTACAAAAAACGTTTTAAAATAAAACCGTTACTGTCACTTTAAATTTTAAACTGAACACACTTTATTACTGCAATTGCGAAAAAACATGAAGGAATTGTTCAAAATTCACCAAATTTTCACCACAGTGTCTTAAAGCCTTAAAAGTATTGCACACCAAATTTGGAAGCTTTAACCCTTAAAATAACGGAACCGGAGCCGTTTTGAACTTTAACCCCTTTACAGTCCCTGGTATCTGCTTTGCTGAGACCCAACCAAGCCCAAAGGGGAATACGATACCAAATGACGCCTTCAGAAAGTCTTTTCTAAGTATCCGAGCTCCTCTCACATGCGACTGCATGTCATGCCTCTCAAAAACAAGTGCGCAACACCGGCGCGAAAATGAGGCTCTGCCTATGCTTTGGGAAAGCCCCTAAAGAATAAGGTGTCTAAAACAGTGCCTGCCGATATTATTATATCAAAATACCCAGATAAAATGATTCCTCAAGGCTAAATATGTGTTAATAATGAATCGATTTAGCCCAAAAAAAAGTCTACAGTTTTAATAAGCCCTTGTGAAGCCCTTATTTACGATCGTAATAAACATGGCTTACCGGATCCCATAGGGAAAATGACAGCTTCCAGCATTACATCGTCTTGTTAGAATGTGTCATACCTCAAGCAGCAAGAGACTGCTCACTGTTCCCCCAACTGAAGTTAATTGCTCTCAACAGTCCTGTGTGGAACAGCCATGGATTTTAGTGACGGTTGCTAAAATCATTTTCCTCATACAAACAGAAATCTTCATCTCTTTTCTGTTTCTGAGTAAATAGTACATACCAGCACTATTTCAAAATAACAAACTCTTGATTGAATAATAAAAACTACAGTTAAACACTAAAAAACTCTAAGCCATCTCCGTGGAGATGTTGCCTGTACAACGGCAAAGAGAATGACTAGGGTAGGCGGAGCCTAGGAGGGATCATGTGACCAGCTTTGCTGGGCTCTTTGCCATTTCCTGTTGGGGAAGAGAATATCCCACAAGTAAGGATGACGCCGTGGACCGGACACACCTATGTTGGAGAAAAATTGATTTATTCATATGCATTATCCCAAATATGAAACTGACTGTCTGAAATAAGGAACGTTGAACATCCTGAGTCAAGGCAAATAAATGTTTGAATACATATATTTAGAACTTTATATAAAAGTGCCCAACCATAGCTTAGAGTGTCACAGAAAATAAGACTTACTTACCCCAGGACACTCATCTACATGTAGTAGAAAGCCAAACCAGTACTGAAACGAGAATCAGTAGCGGTAATGGCATATATAAGAGTATATCGTCGATCTGAAAAGGGAGGTAAGAGATGAATCTCTACGACCGATAACAGAGAACCTATGAAATAGACCCCGTAGAAGGAGATCACTGCATTCAAATAGGCAATACTCTCCTCACAACCCTCTGACATTGACTGCACGCTGAGAGGAAAACCGGGCTCCAACCTGCTGCGGAGCGCATATCAACGTAGAATCTAGCACAAACTTACTTCACCACCTCCATAGGAGGCAAAGTTTGTAAAACTGATTTGTGGGTGTGGTGAGGGGTGTATTTATAGGCATTTTGAGGTTTGGGAAACTTTGCCCCTCCTGGTAGGAATGTATATCCCATACGTCACTAGCTCATGGACTCTTGCTAATTACATGAAAGAAACATTAACCTAAGAATAATATGCAGATGTATATTTTAAAAATTATTTTGGTAGTTTAAATATTAAAAAAATGTGGGTAACACTTAAGATTCCATAAAGTTATGGAAGCTGCCATGATGAAATAACAAAATTTATGCTTACCTAATAAATTTCTTTCTTTCCTGGCATGAGGAGTCCACAAATCCAATTTAATTACTAGTGGGAATTCAACTCCTGGCCACCAGGAGGAGGCAAAGAAAACCCCAGCAGAGCTGTTAAAGGGACAGTCTACACCAGAATATTTATTGTTTTAAAAGATAGATAATCCCTTTATTACCCATTCCCTAGTTTTCCATAACCAACAAAGTTATATTAATACACTTTTTACCTCTGTGATTATCTTGTATCTAAGCCTCTGCAAACTGCCCCCTTATTTCAGTTCTTTGAACAGACTTGCATTGTAGCCAATCAGTGCTGGCTCATAGGAACTCCACGTGCGTGAGCACAGTGTTATCTATATGAAACACATGAACTAACACCCTCTAGTGGTGAAAACCTGTCAAAATGCCCTGCGCTAAGAGGCGGCCTCCAAGGGCTTAGAAATTAGCATATGAACCTCCTAGATTAAGCTTTCAACTAAGAATACCAAGATAACAAAGCAAAATTGGTGACAGAAGTAAATTGGAAAATTGTTTAAAAATGACATGCCCTATCTGAATATTGAAAGTTTGTTTTGAATTAGACCGTCCCTTTAAGTACCACTCCTACTTCCCATAAGCCCCCAGTCATTCAGCCAAAGAAATATGGAAAGAGAAGATGACACAAGGGTATAGAGGTGTCTTAACTCAAATTAAAAGCGGGTCGTGGACTCTCCATCTCAGGAAAGTAAGAAATTTATCAGGTAAGCATAAATTTTGTTTCCTTTCCAATGGCATGGAGAGTCCACAAATCCATTCCAATTACTTGTGGAAACCAATACCCAAGCTAGAGGACACAGAATGGTAGGGCGGGAGAACAAGGCAGGCGGACCTAAACAGAAGGCACCACCACTTGAAGAACTTTCCTCCCAAAGGAAGCTTCAGCCGAGGCAAAAGTATCAAATTTGTAGAATTTGGAAAAGGTATGCAATGAGGACTAAGTGGCCATCTTGCAGATTTGTTCCACAGAAGCTTCATTTTTGAAGGCCCAGGAAGAAAAGACAGCCCTAGAGGAATGAGCCGTAATCCTCTCAGGAGGCTGTTGTGCAGCTGTTTCATAAGCCAACCGGATAACACTTCTCAACCAGAGAGAAAGAGTAGAAGAAGTGGCCTTCTGGCCCTTACGCTTACCAGAGAAAACAACGAACAGGGTAGTAGATTGCCGAAAATCTTAAGTTGCTTGTAGATAAAATTTTAGAGCATGCACAACATCTAGGTTATGCAGGCGTTCCTTCTGAAAAGGGTTTGGACCAAAAGGAGGAACAACAATTTCCTTATTGATGTTGCGATCTAACACTACCTTAGGAAGAAATCCCAACTTAGTGCAAAGGACCGCCTTATCCGCATGAAAAATAAGGTAAGGGGAATCACACTGCAGAGCCGAAAGATCGGAAACTCTGCGAGCAGAAGAAATAGCGAGGAGAAATAAAACCTTCCAAGATAACAACTTAATATCAACTGAATGCATAGGCTCAAACGGAGCCTGCTGTAAAACTCTAAGAACAAGGTGAAGACTCCATGGAGGCGCAACAGGTTTAAACACGGGCCTGATTCTGACCAAGGCCTGGACAAAAGATTGAACATCTGGCAGATCTGCGAGACGTTTGTGTAAAATAATAGACAGTGCAGAAATCTGACCCTTCAGAGTACTGACTGACAAACCTTTCTACAGGCCCTCCTGAAAAAAAAGACAAAATGTGGGGGGATCCTCACCCGACTCCAAGAGAAACCCTTCGATTCGCACCAATAAAAGGTATTTACGCCATACCTTATGGTAAATTTTGCGAGCCTGAAGCATGGTATCAATGACCTTCTCAGAAAAAACACGCTTAGCCAAGACTAGGCATTCAATCTCCAAGCACTCAGCTTCAGAGAATCTAGATTTGGGTGGAGGAAGGGACCCTGAAGTAGAAGGTCCTTCCTTAAAGGCAACCTCCAAGAGGGAAGAGATGACATCTTCACCAGATCCGCAAACCAGATCCTGCGAGGCTATTTGAATCAACGACACCCTCTCCTGTTTGATATGAGCAATTATTCGTGGAAGGAGAGCAAACGGAGGAAACAGGTACGCAAGATCGGAGTCCCAAGGAACAGCCAGAGCGTCGATCAGAGCTGCTTGTGGATCTCTTGATCTGAACCTGTACCTTGGAAGCTTGGCGTTTAGACGAGACGCCATCAGATCCAATTCTGGAACCCCCCACCTGAGGGTTATCATTGTGAATACTTCCGGATGGAGAGCCCACTCCCCGGGATGAAAGGTCTGCCTGCTCAGAAAATCCACCTCCCAGTTGTCCACCCCTGGGATATGGATGGCAGAGAGGAGACAATTTTGAGACTCTGTTCACTGGAGAATGCGAGTCACCTCCTTTATAGCTAAGGAACTTAGAGTTCCTTCCTGGTGGTTGATATACGCCACCGAGGTGATGTTGTCCGATTGGAATCTGATAAACCGGACCAAACTTAGTTGAGGCCAAGCTGTTAGAGCATTAAAGATTGCTCTCAACTCTAGGATGTTTATTTGGAGAGAAGACTCCTCTTGAGTCCAAAGACACTGAGCCTTTAAAGAACCCCAAACTGCTCCCCAGCCCGACAGGCTGACATCTGAGGTCACAATCACCCAGTATGGTCTAAGGAAGCATGTTCCCTGAGACAGATGGTCCAGAGAAATCCACCAAGATAGAGATTCTCTCGTTAGGGAGTCTAGAACTATTCTCTGAGAGAGATCCGAGTGGTCTCTGTTCCATTGCCTGAGCATGCAAAACTGTAGAGTTCTCAGATGGAAACGAGCAAAAGGAATACATGTCCATGGAAGCAACCATTCGACCAATTACTTCCATACATTGAGCCACTGACATATACGGATAGAGGACTGAAGTGAAAGACAAGAAGCAAGAAGTTTGGATTTTCTGACATTCGTCATAAAAATCTTCATGGACAGAGAGTCTATGATCGTTCCCAAAAAGCATACCCTGGTGTCTGGCACCAGGGAACTCTTTTCTAGATTTACTTTCCACCCGTGGGAACGGAGAATAAACAACAAAAAGTCTGTATGGGATTTTGCTAAATGAAAAGATGGCGCCTGAACCAAGATATCATTCAGGTATGGCACCACCGCTATCCCCTGAAATCTGACCACCATCAAAAGGGGCCCTAGAACCTTTGTAAAGATCTGAGGAGCCGTGGCAAGGCCAAAGGGAAGGGCAACCAATTGGAAGTGTTTGTCTAGAAAGGCAAACCGCAGGAATTGGTGATGTTCCCTGTGAATAGGAACATGAAGATACGCGTCCTTCAGGTCTATGGTCATCATAAACTGACCCTCCTGAATCAAGGGTAGAATGGAACGTAGAGTCTCCATTTTTAAGGATGGAACCTTGAGAAATTTGTTGACACTTGAGGTCCAAAATGGGTTGGAAAGTTCCCTCCTTTATGGGAACCACAAAAAAGGTTTGAATATAATCCTTGCCCCTGTTCTGCTACAGGAACTGGGACAATCACTCCCAGAGAAGATAGGTCCTTAACGCAGTTTAAGAAGGCCCCTCTCTTCACCTGGTTTGCAGATAACCTTGACAGGAAAAATCTGCCCCTGAGGGGACAAGACTTGAACCGTATCCTGTATCCCTGGGATACTACTTCCACAGCGCAAGGATCTGGGACATTGCGGATCCAAGCCTGCCAAAAGAAGGAAAGCCTGCCCCCTACTTGATTCAAGAATGGATCAGGGGCGGCCCCTTCATGCTGACTCAGAGGAAGGTTTCTTGGATTGTTTCCCCTTATGCCAAGGTTCACTGGACCTCCAAGAAGTCCTGGATTGCTCCAGCTTGGAAGAAGAGGAAGGTTTTTGTCCTTTAAAGTTGCGAAAGGAGCAAAAATTAGAATTCTGACGACCCTTAGGTCTAGCCTTGTTGTCTTGAGGTAGGAAAGATCCCTTTCCACCAGTAACTTCGGAAAAGATCTCGGCAAGACCAGGACCAAATAAAGTCTTGCCCTTAAAAAGGTAAAGACAGCAGTTTGGACTTGGATGTTACATTCGCAGACCAAGATTTTAGCAACAGAGCTCTGCAAGCTAGAACGACTTGCATGCAGGCATCACAGATAAATGTATTAGCCAGCTTTAGAGACTTGATCCTATCCTGGATCTCCTCTATGGTAGTTTCCTCTGAAATTAGGTCGGACAAGGAGTTTCAACAATAAGAGGCTGCACCCGCAACCGTAGAAATACGTGCAACTGGTTGCCATTGTAAACCCTGATGAAGATACATCTTTCTAAAGTAAGCTTCCAGCTTTTTATCTATAGGGTCTTTAAAAGAGGAACTATCCTCAAGGGGAATAGTTGTTCTTTTGGCTAGAGTAGATATAGAGCACTCTACCTTAGGCAAGGTGGGCCACGAGTCACGTACAGAGTCAGCAACAGGAAACTTCTTAAAAACAGGGGACAGGGAAAAAGGAATCCCCGGCTTTTCCCTTCTATGAGCTATAATGTCGGACATACGATCTCGAACTGGAAATAACTCTACAGAAGAAGGTATGACATCAAACACTCTGTTAAGTTTATTAGACTTCTTAGGAGTCTCAGCAACAGTAGAGTCTGAGTCCTCCAAGGTAGCTAGAACCTCCTTCAAGAGTAAACGGAGGTGCTCCAGCTTAAATCTAAAATTAACCTCCTCTGGATCTGCTGTACTAGCAATCGTAGTCTCAGAGTCAGAGATCTCGCCCTCAGAAGCCACTGAGGAATGATCCTCCTCAGATAACATAGAATCAGAACTGTTTGTATGAGATATGTTCTTAGATTTCCTCTCTTACCAGCAATAGGGAAGGCTGATAAGGCTGCAGAAACAGCAGAAGTTATTTGCGCAGCAAAATTTCCTGGTAAGTAAACACCCCACAGAAACTTGTTGAGAGGAACCGAAGGGCACGGCATGTGAACTGCTAAAGCTTGGGACTTTTGAGGAGAAAGCGGAGGCATGGCACAGACAACATTATACTGAGAGACATATGGCTCAGAAAGGGTATCTTTATCCTTAGACAATAAAGTTTTGTTTAAGCATGTGGAACAAAACTGTACAGGAGGAATGATTTGTGCCTTCAAGCAGTACAAACACTTATCAAAGGAAATTGCTAGATTAGTATCAGGGTCCATAATAACGAGTTTGGTTCCCAATAGCAATTAATATTAATCTCAGAGATGGAAAAAAACAACAACTCAGATTAAGCTCAAATAAAGAAACTATGGTCTGTACCTTTAAATAAAATATAACAAATATTTTACATGCAATTTACTGTGCAAAATACTTTCAACTAATCTCTAGAACCTCTATAACCTCAGCTTCTGCTGAGGGCTTACTGCACTGGTGACCAGAGTTATTGCCACTGTAATAGGCTAGGAAGTCTGAGGACTCAATAATAATCGCAAAGAAAAAACAGTCAGAACTGCTTTCAGATATTTTTGACTGCTCCGTCGACTGATCAGAAGTACTCTGCTCTCTGATTGGAAGTAAAAAAGCCGTATCGGAAGAGCGGTCATGTGCGCCATAAAGAAAAGCCTGCGAGTTATGCTGCACATTACGGCCCGGTAAGAAAAAATAAAGAAAATGTCTGTAGGGTGATTTAGCCCTAAAAACATAACACTATCTATTAATATCTAGGATCAATAGATAATGGCCAATTTTCAATAAAATTTTGTCCCCTTTCATAGCCAGCCTCATAATAAAAAGGGTAAGAGATATGAGTCCCAAGTAATGCCCACAACCTCAAAAGTGCTAAGACCTTCAAACCTAGAAGGGGGTAGCACTTACCTGTGGATCCGGCTACAGGGCAGGAACAGCTTCTTAGGTGTTACAGAGTCACCAACTTCTGACAGGGACCTGTAGAAAAAGAAAAACAAAGTAACCAACCCTGGTTTTCTATAAATGGGATAGCATTAATGTTAGAAATTAAGCAAGGACCACCTCGCCGCCTTCTAACTGCTAAAAGCCACCATTACTCTTACTAAAGAGAATTACATGGACACAGCATAGCCCAAATTCTTGCTTGCAGGGAAAAGTACCCATAAAAGGATTAAATATCTTCAGACACCATCTTCGCACATCCAACCGATGTATAAGGCAAAGAATGACTGGGGGCTTATGGGAAGTAGGAGTGATAATTAAAAGCTCTGCTGGGGTGTTCTCTGCCTCCTCCTGGTGGCCAGGAGTTGAATTCCCACTGGTAATAGGAATGGATTTGTGGACTCTCCATGCCATTGGAAAGAAATAGGTGTCTCCTTTTAGAATGACTACATGGAATATCTAACATGGTTTTACCAAAGCCATCTCTTGCACAGCTTAGTGTTTGGACACTGACTGTTTTATATCTGCCCCTACTTGTTCTCTGCAAGAGAGATTAGGTAAAGGGAAACTTAGATTTTAACATGATGGAACCCATTACTTTATAGAATTACAAGAATTATCTTAGAGGAAAAGGGAATAAAATAAATAATGAAAGTATATAACTCAGTTTTTATACAACACATAACTACACGTTATCAAACTATTTAATCTACCTTTAAAAAGGGTAAAGTATCCTCCTGAAAATCTACGTTTTGGCACAAGACACAATACAAGAGTTATATGGTATAAAGCAATGGGCGAAGTCTTACACCTTACTAGACAAGCTGGAGTTTTAGGGATTTGGTATTATGTGGGGCTATTCTTTCAAAGGGTATATTTTCCTTTGTGAGTCAAAGAAAAGTGAACAAAAATGAGTGAATAAATGAATAAAATAAGAAATATGGATCTAGGAACAATTATTTTCTGTACCTTAAATAGTAATATAACTGAAGTCTTCTTACCTTGGTTTTTCCAAGCTGGTAATTATGTGGGTGTAGGCCAGTTTGCTGTAGAAGGACTGCAATGGCATCTTTGGGCTGTAAGGAAGACTTTGGCAGCAGCACTTGGAATTGATCTATGAAATCCTAAGAGGACAGGAAGAAATAAGGGCAGTAACATTAGTATTTAGAACAGTGTCAGACATGTGCAGAAAAAGAACAGATATTTAGCACCTCCTGTTTAAAACACCCTTGTACTGTTCCAAAAGGCTGCACTAACCTGATTCCATAATTTACCATATTTTTTTATACTATTAAAATTTCATACAATTATGTTAATTACATATTAAAAGTATTTGAGTCCAGAACAACACATAACATGTTCTCTGTACCTGGTAGAAGTACTTGGCACTGTAGCCTGATCTCCGAATTCGCACTGTTTCCAGCATTCCTGTGTACCGGAGCTGCTGAAGGACCAAGGCTTCATCAAAAGTCATCTCCATCTGGAGTGAGAATGAAAGGAAGGGATAGCATATTTTCAACAAACTTAAAGCCGCAAGGAAAAAAAATTGTGATGAGATGTTTAAGTCAATGTTAATTATGAAATTAAAAGCCTCTACATAATAAAGAACATTATTAGGGACGTTAATTTTATTACCAACTACATATTAATGCAAAAGCTACGTTTCTGCACTTAAACTGCTCTGCCTACTCTCCTGTATATATTGTTTATAACTAATCATTGCTTAATCACATCCGCATTTTATTTATTTATTTAGATTAGACTAGCGCATATACATCAAAACTGACAACTATGTGTAATACATCATTAACTTACTACAACACTTTTTTCATTATTTGACTAATAAAGGGACAAAAAGATTTACTAATGACTGGAAACATTCAATTATTTACTCAGTATGTCACAAATATACACCCTTGAATGTTTGTGTCCCACCTTCTCAGCATTTGATCTGATGCACCGGATGAAAAAAGGTTCAGCTTTGCCCAGGGTCTCCAGCAGTTTATTTAGTGAGGTCTAAAAGAAACCAATGTAACATTAGGACTGTAATCGAACATCAAAACTCATTATGCACATCTAAATTAAGAATATGCTAATGCATGTTTAAATCGTCATGCTTTCATTAAACATTTTATAATACCCTTTGTCAGGGTTTCTTTACATCAATGTAAATATATTGCATTCTGCAGACTGGATGCCGCACATGCAGTGTAAAGGTAAGAAAAGAATAAATGTGCAAACAATACCCAAATTTAAAACAGGATGCCAAGAACTTCAAACTGAAGTATAAAAGCCAAAATGATTTCTCAGTCAATCTATGCCCACAAAGGGACAAACTATTGAAGAATTGTTTAGAGACCGTCTTAGGGTGACAAAAAATGTATACTTCAACATTAGTCACTTCTTTTATATTCAACTGAATATTACAAATATCTTTACTGATGAGTTGTAACTTAGCAACACTTTAAGCAAATGGAAACTTCCCAGTATGTCTTTAGACTCTGTCTTTTATAAATTGCTTACTGCCAGATTCAGCTATAACTTAAAGGGACAGTCTAGTCCAAAATAAACTTTCATGATTCAGATAGAGAATGTAATTTGAAACAATTTTCCAATTTACTTTTATCACCAATTTTGCTTTGTTCTCTTGGTATTCTTAGTTAAAAGCTAAACCTAGGAGGTTCATATGCTAATTTCTAAGCCCTTGAAGGCCACCTCTTCTCTCAGGGCATTTTGACAGTTTTTACCCACTAGAGGGTGTTAGTTCATGTGTGTCATATAGATAACACTGTGCTCAGGCACGTGGATTCAGGTGAGCCAGCTCTGATTGGCTAAAATGGATGTCTGTCAAAAGAATTGAAATAAGGGGGTAATTTGCAGAGGCTTAGAAACAAGATAATCACAGAGGTAAAAAGTGTATTAATATAACTGTTGGTTGTGCAAAACTGAGGAATGGGTAATAAAGGGATTATCTATCTTTTTAAACAATAAAAATTCTGGTGTAGACTGTCCATTTAATAAATAGAGGAAGGAAAAAAGGCCAGCCCCCCCAATTGAGAGACTGTAAATGATATGTCTAGAGTAACCTTCATAATGCTTTTATGTACCAGTAGATTTGCATAGTCAACAAAAGCATGATAAAAAGACAATGCAACAACACAGTCTAAACTTTAAATGAGTAGATGTTTTTCTGACACATTTTAAAGTTGAAGTATATATGCCCCTTAGAACAAATCCAAAGGAATAGGGTCTATAACACTACACAATCCCCTCAGAGATAAGCCTATGTATGTACAAAAGGGCAGTGCCTAATGCAAAAAGATTAACTGTACATAATAAGAGGAAAGAAAAAGGAGCATTAATTTGGCACACTACCACAAATATTGGGGAGGGTGTTAATCTACACTATGGAGAAGGGCATAGGTAAATAAAACATAACCTTTATTAAGTCATTAAAAAAAACAAACCACAAGACGTTTAAATGATGATTTGGATAGAGCATGTAATTTCAATTTACTTCCATTTCATTAAGAAAATGTGCACAGCCTTTTTATATTTACACTTTTGAGTCACTAGCTCTTATTGAGCATCTGCAAGAATTGACAGATTATACGTATATGCATTTGTGATTGGCTGATGGCTGTCACATGATACAGGAAGAGTGGACATAGACTTAACTTTGAAATTTGTACATAATAAGAGGAAAAAAGGGGCATTAATTTGGCACCCTATCACAAATATTGAGGAGGGTTTAAACAATTTACACTATGGAGAAGGGCATAGGTAAATAAAACGCAAGACATGTTTAAAATATTAAAAAACATAGACATGCCTGCCCCTCCTATATGAGTATTATCATCAAAACATATCAAAAGAGAACCCAATACGATATAAAGAGCAATTAGATCAGCACAAAAAACATAATTTATGTAAGAACTTACCTGATAAATTAATTTCTTTCATATTAGCAAGAGTCCATGAGCTAGTGACGTATGGGATATACATTCCTACCAGGAGGGGCAAAGTTTCCCAAACCTCAAAATGCCTATAAATACACCCTCACCACACCCACAAATCAGTTTAACGAATAGCCAAGAAGTGGGGTGATAAGAAAAAAGTGCAAAAGCATAAAAAATAACAGAATTTATGCTTACCTGATAAATTACTTTCTCCAACGGTGTGTCCGGTCCACGGCGTCATCCTTACTTGTGGGAATATCTCTTCCCCAACAGGAAATGGCAAAGAGTCCCAGCAAAGCTGGCCATATAGTCCCTCCTAGGCTCCGCCCACCCCAGTCATTCGACCGACGGACAGGAGGAAAATATAGGAGAAACCATAGGGTGCCGTGGTGACTGTAGTTAGAGAAAATAATTCATCAAACCTGATTAAAAAACAAGGGCGGGCCATGGACCGGACACACCGTTGGAGAAAGTAATTTATCAGGTAAGCATAAATTCTGTTTTCTCCAACATTGGTGTGTCCGGTCCACGGCGTCATCCTTACTTGTGGGAACCAATACCAAAGCTTTAGGACACGGATGAAGGGAGGGAGCAAATCAGGTTACCTAAACAGAAGGCACCACAGCTTGCAAAACCTTTCTCCCAAAAATAGCCTCCGAAGAAGCAAAAGTATCAAATTTGTAAAATTTGGCAAAAGTGTGCAGTGAAGACCAAGTCGCTGCCTTACATATCTGATCAACAGAAGCCTCGTTCTTGAAGGCCCATGTGGAAGCCACAGCCCTAGTAGAGTGAGCTGTGATTCTTTCAGGAGGCTGCCGTCCGGCAGTCTCGTAAGCCAATCGGATGATGCTTTTAAGCCAAAAGGAAAGAGAGGTAGAAGTCGCTTTTTGACCTCTCCTCTTACCAGAATAGACGACAAACAGAGAAGATGTTTGTCTGAACTCTTTTGTAGCTTCTAAATAGAATTTTAGAGCACGGACTACATCTAAATTGTGTAGCAAACGTTCCTTCTTTGAAACTGGATTCGGACACAAAGAAGGTACAACTATCTCCTGGTTAATATTTTTGTTGGAAACAACCTTTGGAAGAAAACCAGGCTTAGTACGCAAAACAACCTTATCTGAATGGAACACCAGATAGGGCGGAGTACACTGCAGAGCAGATAGCTCAGAAACTCTTCTAGCAAATAGCAACCAAGAACAAAACTTTCCAAGATAACAACTTAATATCTATGGAATGTAAAGGTTCAAACGGAACCCCTTGGAGAACTGAAAGAACTAGATTTAAACTCAAGGGAGGAGTCAAAGGTCTGTAAACAGGCTTGATCGTAACCAAAGCCTGAACAAATGCTTGAACATCTGGAACAGCTGCCAGTCGTTTGTGTAGTAAGACAGATAAAGCAGAAATCTGTCCTTTTAGAGAACTCGCTGATAATCCTTTATCCAAACCTTCTTGTAGAAAGGAAAGGATCTTAGGAATTTTGATCTTATTCCATGGGAATCCCTTGGATTCACACCAGCAGATATATCTTTTCCATATTTTATGGTAAATCTTTCTAGTTACCGGTTTTCTGGCTTGAACCAGAGTATCTATCACAGAATCTGAAAACCCACGCTTTGATAGAATCAAGCGTTCAATTTCCAAGCCGTCAGCTGGATGGAGACCAGATTTGGATGTTCGAATGGACCCTGAATAAGAAGGTCCTGTCTCAAAGGTAGCTTCCATGGTGGAACCGATGACATATTCACCAGGTCTGCATACCAAGTCCTGCGTGGCCACGCAGGAGCTATCAAGATCACCGAGGCCCTCTCCTGCTTGATCCTGGCTACCAGCCTGGGAATGAGAGGAAACGGTGGAAACACATAAGCTAGGTTGAAGGACCAAGGCGCTACTAGTGCATCCACTAGAGTCGCCTTGGGATCCCTGGATCTGGACCCGTAGCAAGGAACCTTGAAGTTCTGACGAGACGCCATCAGATCCATGTCTGGAATGCCCCATAATTGAGTTAACTGGGCAAAGATCTCCGGGTTAAGTTCCCACTCCCCCGGATGGAATGTCTGACGACTCAGATAATCCGCCTCCCAGTTTTCCAATCCTGGGATGTGGATCGCAGATAGGTGGCAGGAGTGATTCTCTGCCCATTCTATTATTTTGGTCACTTCTCTCATCGCCAGGGAACTCCTTGTTCCCCCTTGATGATTGATATAAGCAACAGTCGTCATGTTGTCCGATTGGAATCTTATGAATCTGGCCTTTGCTAGTTGAGGCCAAGCCCTGAGAGCATTGAATATCGCTCTGAGTTCCAGAATGTTTATCGGGAGGAGAGACTCTTCCCGAGACCAAAGTCCCTGAGCTTTCAGGGATTCCCAGACCGCTCCCCAGCCCACTAGACTGGCGTCGGTCGTGACGATGACCCACTCTGGTCTGCGGAAGCTCATTCCCTGGGACAGGTGGTCCAGGGTTAGCCACCAACGGAGTGAGTCTCTGGTCTTCTGATCTACTTGAATCACTGGAGACAAATCTGTATAGTCCCCATTCCACTGTTTCAGCATGCACAGTTGTAATGGTCTTAGATGAATTTGCGCAAAAGGAACTATGTCCATTGCTGCAACCATCAACCCTACTACTTCCATGCACTGAGCTACGGAAGGACGAGGAATAGAATGAAGAACTTGACAAGCGTTTAGAAGTTTTGACTTTCTGACTTCTGTCAGGAAAATCCTCATTTCTAAAGAATCTATTATTGTTCCCAAGAAGGGAACTCTTGTCGACGGAGACAGGGAACTTTTTTCTATGTTCACCTTCCATCCGTGAGATCTGAGAAAGGCCAGAACGATGTCTGTGTGAGCCTTTGCCTTTGAAAGAGACGACGCTTGTATTAGAATGTCGTCCAAGTACGTTACTACTGCAATGCCCCTTGGTCTCAGAACCGCTAGAAGGGACCCGAGTACCTTTGTGAAAATCCTTGGAGCAGTGGCTAACCCGAATGGGAGAGCCACAAACTGGTAATGTTTGTCCAGAAAGGCGAACCTTAGGAACTGATGATGTTCTTTGTGGATAGGAATATGAAGATACGCATCCTTTAGATCCACGGTAGTCATAAATTGACCTTCCTGGATTGTAGGTAGAATCGTTCGAATGGTTTCCATTTTGAACGATGGTACTCTGAGAAATTTGTTTAGGATCTTTAAATCCAGAATTGGTCTGAAAGTTCCCTCTTTCTTGGGAACTACAAACAGATTTGAGTAAAATCCCATTCCTTGTTCCGCCGATGGAACTGGGTGTATCACTCCCATCTTTAACAGGTCTTCTACACAATGTAAGAATGCCTGTCTCTTTAATTGGTTTGAGGATAAGTGAGACATATGGAACCTTCCCCTTGGGGGTAGTTCCTTGAATTCCAGAAGATAACCCTGAGAAACTATTTCTAGTGTCCAGGGATCCTGAACATCTCTTGCCCAAGCCTGAGCAAAGAGAGAGTCTGCCCCCTACTAGATCCGGTCCCGGATCGGGGGCTACTCCTTCATGCTGTTTTGTTAGCAGCAGCAGGCTTCTTGGCCTGCTTACCCTTGTTCCAGCCTTGCATCGGTTTCCAGGCTGGTTTGGTTTGTGAAGCATTACCCTCTTGCTTAGAGGATGCAGAATTAGAGGCCGGTCCGTTCCTGAAGTTACGAAAGGAACGAAAATTAGACTTATTCTTGGCTTTGAAAGGCCTATCTTGTGGGAGGGCGTGGTCCTTTCCCCCAGTTATGTCTGAAATAATCTCTTTCAATTCTGGCCCAAAGAGAGTTTTACCCTTGAAGGGAATATTAAGCAATTTTGTCTTGGATGATACATCCGCTGACCAAGACTTTAGCCAAAGCGCTCTGCGCGCCACAATTGCAAACCCTACATTTTTCGCCGCTAATCTAGCTAATTGCAAAGCGGCATCTAAAATAAAAGAATTAGCCAACTTGAGTGCGTGAACTCTGTCCATAACCTCCTCATACGGAGTCTCTCTACTGAGCGACTTTTCTAGTTCCTCGAACCAGAACCACGCTGCTGTAGTGACAGGAACAATGCACGAAATGGGTTGCAGGAGGTAACCTTGCTGTACAAAAATCTTTTTAAGCAAACCCTCCAATTTTTTTATCCATAGGATCTTTGAAAGCACAATTATCCTCGATAGGAATGGTAGTGCGCTTGTTTAGAGTAGAAACTGCCCCCTCGACCTTAGGGACTGTCTGCCATAAGTCCTTTCTGGGGTCGACCATAGGAAATAATTTCTTAAATATAGGAGGGAGGACAAAAGGTATGCCGGGCTTCTCCCACTCCTTATTCACTATGTCCGCCACCCGCTTGGGTATAGGAAAAGCGTTGGGGTGCACCGGAACCTCTAGGAACTTGTCCATCTTGCATAATTTTTCTGGAATGACCAGGTTGTCACAATCATCCAGAGTAGATAACACCTCCTTAAGCAGTGCGCGGAGATGCTCTAATTTAAATTTAAATGTCACAACATCAGGTTCAGCCTGTTGAGAAATTTTTCCTGAATCTGAAATTTCCCCATCTGACAAAACCTCCCTCATTGTGAGGGTATGACAGAGCAATTATCATCAGCGCCATCCTGCTCTTCAGTGTTTAAAACAGAACAATCGCGCTTTCTCTGATATGCAGGCATTTTGGATAAAATATTTGCTATGGAGTTATCCATTACTGCCGTCAATTGCTGCATAGTAATAAGCATTGGCGCGCTAGAAGTGCTAGGGGCCTCCTGCGTGGGCAAAACTGGTGTAGACACAGAAGGAGATGATGTAGAACTATGTCTACTCCCTTCATCTGGGCAATTTTACTATCTGTGGCAGTACTGTCCTTACTTTGTTTGGACGCTATGGCACAATTATCACATAATTTTGAAGGGGAAAACACATTGACTTTCATACATATAGAACATAGCTTATCTGAAGGTACAGACATGTTAAACAGGCTTAAACTTGTCAATAAAGCACAAAAACCGTTTTAAAACAAAACCGTTACTGTCTCTTTAAATTTTAAACAGAACACACTTTATTACTGAATATGTGAAAAAGTATGAAGGAATTGTTCAAAATTTACCAAAATTCCACCACAGTGTCTTAAAGCATTCAAAGTATTGCACACCAATTTTCAGAGCTTTAACCCTTAAAATAACGAAACTGGAGCCGGTTACAGTTTTAACCCCTCTACAGTCCCAGCTACAGCCTTTGCTGCGACTCTACCAAACCCAAGGGGGAATACGATACCAAAAGAAGCCTTCTAGGAACTTTTCCAACCACTTTCAGATCCTCACACATGCATCTGCATGTCTTGCTCTCAAAAGTAACTGCGCAGTAATGGCGCGAAAATGAGGCTCAGCCTACAACTGGGAAGGCCCTTCCTGACTGAAAAGGTGTCTAACACAGTGCCTGACGTTAAAAAACGTTCCCCAAGTTTATAAGTGTGAATAACAAGCATAAACATGAATAAAATGCCCAAATAAAGCAATCGATTTTGCCCATAAAAGTGTCTACCAGTTTTATAGCCCATATTAAGCCCTTTATTCTGTTTGAAACTAAGAAAATGGCTTACCGGTCCCCATGAGGGGAAATGACAGCCTTCCAGCATTACACAGTCTTGTTAGAAATATGGCTAGTCATACCTTAAGCAGAAAAGTCTGATAACTGTTTCCCCCAACTGAAATTACTTCATTTCAACAGTCCTATGTGGAAACAGCAAACGATTTTAGTTACTGTCTGCTAAAATCATCTTCCTCTTAAACAGAACTCTTCATCTTTTTCTGTTTCAGAGTAAATAGTACATATCAGCACTATTTTAAAATAACAAACTCTTGATAGTAGAATAAAAAACTACAACTAAACACCACATACTCTTAACCATCTCCGTGGAGATGTTGCCTGTGCAACGGCAAAGAGAATGACTGGGGTGGGCGGAGCCTAGGAGGGACTATATGGCCAGCTTTGCTGGGACTCTTTGCCATTTCCTGTTGGGTAAGAGATATTCCCACAAGTAAGGATGACGCCGTGGACCGGACACACCAATGTTGGAGAAAAGGAATTGGAATAATTGTGCTTTATACAAAAAAATCATAACCACCACAAAAAAAGGGTGGGCCTCATGGACTCTTGCTAATATGAAAGAAATTAATTTATCAGGTAAGTTCTTACATAAATTATGTTTTCTTTCATGTAATTAGCAAGAGTCCATGAGCTAGTGACGTATGGGATAATAAATACCCAAGATGTGGAACTTCCACGCAAGAGTCACTAGAGAGGGAGGGATAAAATAAAGACAACCAATTCCGCTGAAAAAATAATCCACACCCCAAAATAAAGTTTAATCTTATAATGAAAAAAAAATGAAATTATAAGCAGAAGAATCAAACTGAAACAGCTGCCTGAAGTACTTTTCTACCAAAAACTGCTTCAGAAGAAGAAAACACATCAAAATGGTAGAATTTAGTAAAAGTATGCAAAGAAGACCAAGTGGCTGCTTTGCAAATCTGATCAACCGAAGCTTCATTCCTAAACGCCCAGGAAGTAGAAACTGACCTAGTAGAATGAGCTGTAATCCTTTGAGGCGGAGTTTTACCCAACTCGACATAAGCATGATGAATCAAAGATTTTAACCAAGATGCCAAAGAAATGGCAGAGGCCTTCTGACCTTTCCTGGAACCGGAAAAGATAACAAATAGACTAGAAGTCTTTCGGAAATCTTTAGTAGCTTCAACATAATATTTCAAAGCTCTTACTACATCCAAAGAATGCAACGATCTTTCCTTAGAATTCTTAGGATTAGGACACAATGAAGGAACCACAATTTCTCTACTAATGTTGTTAGAGTTCACAACTTTAGGTAAAAATTTAAATGAAGTCTGCAACACCGCCTTATCCTGATGCAAAATCAGAAAAGGAGATTCACAAGAAAGAGCAGATAACTCTGAAACTCTTCTAGCAGAAGAGATGGCCAAAAGGAACATAACTTTCCAATAAAGTAATTTAATGTCCAGAGAATGCATAGCTTCAAACGGAGGAGCTTGTAAAGCCCCCAGAACCAAATTCAAACTCCAAGGAGGAGAGATTGACTTAATGACAGGTTTTATACGGACCAAAGCCTGTACAAAACAATGAATATCAGGAAGATTAGCAATCTTTCTGTGAAACAACACAGAAAAAGCAGAAATTTGTCCTTTCAAAGAACTTGCAGACAAACCTTTATCCAGACCATCCTGAAGAAATTGTAAAATTCTAGGAATTCTAAAAGAATGCCAGGAGAATTGATGAGAAGAGCACCAAGAAATATAAGTCTTCCAGACTCGATAATATATCTTCCTAGACACAGATTTACGAGCCTGTAACATAGTATTAATTACGGAGTCAGAGAAACCTCTATGACTGAGAATCCGACCCCATCCCCTCACAGCTACTCCCCTCCCTCTCTTCTACCCTCACCCCCATACTCACACACATTTTCAACCTCTCCCTCAGCACTGGTATATTTCCCTCCTCTCTAAAACATTCACTGGTCACACCTATCCTCAAAAAACCTTCCCTTGATCCAACCTCCCCTTCCAATTACCGCCCTATTTCCCTACTCCCTCTTGCCTCAAAGCTCCTCGAAAAGCTAGTTTACGCACGTCTATCCCATTTCCTTACACTAAACTCTCTTCTTGACCCACTGCAATCTGGATTTTGTCCCCATCACTCTAGAGAGAGCAATTGTCAAGGTTACCAATGACCTACTTACAGCAAAATCCAAAGGCCACTTATCTCTGCTTATCCTCCTTGACCTGTCTGCAGCCTTTGACACTGTTGACCACCCTCTTCTGCTCCAAACCCTCCAATCCTTCGGCATCTGTGACACAGCTCTCTCGTGGTTCTCTTCCTATCTGACAAACCGTACATTTAGTGCAGCCTTCTCCGGAGCATCCTCTGCCCCGTTACCACTTTCTGTTGGGGTACCTCAAGGCTCTGTCCTTGGTCCCCTTCTCTTCTCAATCTACACGTCGTCACTAGGTTCCTTAATAAAGTCCCATGGGTTTCAATACCATTTGTATGCCGATGACACCCAAATCTACCTCTCTGCACCAGACCTACCTCCTTCCTTACTAACCCGTGTTACTAACTGTCTTTCTCACATCTCATCTTGGATGTCCTCTCACTACCTTAAGCTAAATCTCTCCAAAACTGAACTCCTTATTTTTCCCCCTTCTTCCAATGTCTCCACCCCCAATATTTCTATAACTGTTGATAATTCCATCATTACCCCTACCCCGCTCGCCCCATGTCTTGGGGTCACACTTGACTCAGATCTTTCCTTCACTCCTCACATCCAGTCCTTGGCTAAAGCCTGCCGCTTCCACCTTAAAAACATTGCTAAAATTAGACATTTCCTTACACAAGATACAACCAAGATTTTAATCCACTCTCTCATCCTTTCCCGCCTCAACTACTGCAATTCCGTCCACTCTGGTCTACCTAGCTGCCGCATAGCTCCTTTACAATCCATTATGAATGCCTCTGCCAGGCTCATCTTCCTTACTCGTCGCTCTTCATCTGCTGCACCTCTCTGCCAATCCTTTCACTGGCTTCCTCTTGCCTCTAGGATTAAACATAAAATCCTCACCCTGACATATAAAGCTCTCAACTGCACTGCTCCCCCCTACATCTCAGAACTTGTCTCTAGATACTCTCCCTCCCGTCCCCTTCGATCAGCTCAGGATCTCCTCCTCTCTTGTTACTTCCTCACATTCACAGGACTTCTCCAGACTGGCCCCCATCTTGGGGAATTCCCTGCCTCGCTCCATAAGACTCTCCCCTAGTTTTAACAGCTTCAAGCACTCCCTAAAAACTCTACTATTCAGGGATGCATACAACCAACACTAACCTTTCCTAACGCCATTGCTTTCCCCTTGAACCCCTTAGATTGTAAGCCTATGGGCCCAGCTGTTTACAGATCACTTCATAAGAGCCGACTACAACAGTGAAACTCTCGGCAGGGCCCTCTACCCACTTGATCCCTACAAAAGCTATCCTATACACCGACTATGTTTACAGCGCTGCGGAATCTGTTGGCGCTCTACAAATACCTGATAATAATAATAATAAAGCGTTCCTTCAATGAAGAATGATTAGGACACAAGGAAGGAACCACAATCTCCTGAATGATGTTGCGATCAGACACAACCTTAGGAAGAAAACCTAATTTAGTAGGTAAAACTGCCTTATCTGCATGAAAAAAAATCAGATAAGGGGGCTCACATTGAAAAGCAGAGATTGCAGAAACTCTGCGCGCAAAGGCAATAGCCAATAAAAAGAGAACCTTCCAAGATAACAATTTAATGTCAACGGAATGCAGAGGCTCAAACGGAACCTGTTGCAAAACCCGAAGAACAAGATTTAGGCTCCAAGGAGTAGTCCCAGATCTAAACACAGGTCTGATCTTAATCAGAGCCTTAACAAAAAGACTGCACGTCTGGAAGCTCAGCCAGTCTCTTGTGCAATAAAACCGACAGGGCAGAAATCTGTCCCCTCAGGGAACTAGCAGAAAGGCCCTTCTCCAGCCCATCCAGGAGAAAAGATAAGATCCTGGCAACCTTAACTCTGTGCCAGGAAAAACCACGCTCTTCACACCAGAATAAGTAGGTCCTCCACACCTTGTGGTAGATACGCCAAGCAGGGCCGCCATCAGGGGGGTGGCAGGGGTGACTGCTGTCAGGGGCCCAATGGGCCCCATGAGGCAAGAACAATTTAAATTTTTTTTATTTTTTTTTAAATGTTGGCAGCCACCAGTGGGTACTACAGCAAAGTGCTAATTGAGCATGGGGAATGTTATTCCAAGGAGTAAAGTATTAGCATTTGAGAGTTTTTTTGAGTGTGCACTAAACCACTATGCACAGTGTGAGACAGACTTGGCACTTTGTTTGTACAGTGTGTGCCTGAGTCAGACAGCAGATCACTTTCATTTGCAGAGGAGGTAGGACTTACTTAGTAAATGTTTTTTATTTCTTTATGCAATTTTGGATTGTAACTTCAATATGGTAGTAGTTGTATGGTGGGGCGAGGGGTCCATAAAAACATATTTTTTTAACAGCAGTGTATGAATATTTGACAATGCTGTAGAAATTAGATATTTAAAGCCATGCAGAAATTTTTCCTCCTCAATACACAAATGGTAGGTGACCTTTTGGCAGATATGCGTTATATATATATATATATATATATATATATATATATATTCCAGTTTACTGCCCCTTTATGCAAGGACTTTCCAAAGGACTTTTACATCTGCATAAAATGTCATACTCTCAGACTAAGATTGCTCAGTGTTTGAAATGAGGCAGATTAACTTAAAACTGTTCAGTTTACACTACAGCTGACTTAATTTTAAAATACATACAAACAAGCCTTAATCCTGCATTTAACCAGATCTAATGGTATGAGTACCAAAGCTTATGTTTCCACCAAGACCATATAGAGTACAGCATTTTCAAAATCCATAAGTACAGCTGACAGATGGGAACATTTGTACACTATATTTGAAGTGGTGCACTTGGTTGGGGAAAATGGGGGGGAAAAAACAAACATATGTCAACCTTTTAAAAGTACTTTTCTTCATCTAGCCATCTACCCATATCATTAATGTACAATTTTGAATTCACAGAATTATTTTTGTTTGCACATTTATTTTCTTTAAAAAGTAATCTCTTAATTTCTGCAATTTCTTTTATCATGCATGTCACACACTGTTGATTTAGGGGATGCAATGTGCAGAAATGTTACCTCCTGTGAGTGTTTCTGTGGGTGTCTGCGTTTATGTCTTTATGCTTTTGTTTGTGTCTCTATGAGTGTGCATGTATTTTTTTTCTGTGGGTCTCTCTGTGAGGGTGGGTGTGTATGTCTTTGTGCATTTTCAGTGGATGTCTGTGAGGGTGTCTGCGTATGTCTGTGCTTTTTCTATGGGTGTCTCTGTAAGGGTGTGTGTATGTATGTCTTTGTGTATTTTCTCTGGATACCTCTGTGAGGGTGGATGTGTAGGTCTCTGTGTTTTCTGTGGATGTCTCTGTGAGGGTGGGTGTGTGTATGTATGTCTGATTTCTGTGGATGTCTCTGTGAGGGGGTGTGTTTTCTGTGGGTGTCTGAGGGTGTATGTATGTCTGTGCATTTTTTGTGGGTGTCTGTGAGAGTGTGTGTATGTCTTTGTGTGTTTTCTGTGGATGTCTCAGTGAGGGTGTGTGTGTATTTATGTGTTTTATGTGGTTGTCTCTCTGTGTGTGTATATGTCTTATTGTGTTTTCTGAGGCTGTCTCTGTCAGTGTTTCCTTGGGTGTATGCGCAAGTGTGTGTTTGAGTTTGTGTGTGTGTATCCATTGTCTGTTCCATTTTAGGACATTATTCACATCTTTCTACAGACTAATGAGACCTTTCCGGAAGTCAAAAATCCACAATTTAACCTTTAAATGATTGTTTAGGCAGTTCATGGACCTTCCTTTCGGCCACTGCATGCTGTTATCATTTAGTTGGCACCTTCCTTGACAAAAAGATAATCAGAACTCCATATTTTGTCTTGTAACCCTCCTTTTTTGACAAAACTGTAGTCTACCTCATTACTTGTCAGGTCAATGTAAACAAGTGCTGAGTGTCTGTTTGGTTGTCTGTGTCTGAGTGTGTTTCTTTGTGTGCCTGCTACAGTGTCTATAAGTGAATCTTTATGTGTGAGTGTGTATATGTTTCAGTGCATGAGGGTGTCTGTGTGTTTCTGTGTTTGTGTGTTACTTCCTTTACAACATTTCCAAGTTTGACTACACTTAAGAATAAAGTGAATATACGTTTATGTCACTTGGTCAAAAATTGCACATGTCAAAGGGGGGGGCCCTGATCAATGGTTAAGTCAGGGGCCCCAAAATTTCTAGTGGCTGCCCTGACGCAGAGTAACTGGTTTACAAGCTTGAATAAGAGTATCAATGACACTCAGAGAACTCAGTCAGCCTCAGAGAACCTAGATTTTGATGAACAAATGGACCTTGTATCAGCAGGTCTCTGCGACAAGGTAACTTCCATGGAGGAGATGAGGACATCTCCACTAGATCCGCGAACCACGTCCTTCATTGCCAAAAGGAGCAATCCAGATTACCGATACCCGCTCCTGCTTGATGCGGGCCACCACTCGAGGAAGAAGTGGTAATGGAGGAAAAGATATAAGTTTGAACCTCCAGGGCACTACTAGTGCATCTATTAGATCAGCTTGGGGATCACTCAACCTAGACCAGTACCTGGGTAGCTTGGTATTGAGTGGGTAGAATTGTGGTAATTAGCAGCGTTTAAAGCACGGAAATGATAAGCTGTATAAGAAGTATATACAACAGAATAAATGTATTCAAAAGGTTATATAATCTATTTAAAACAATAAAATAATGCAGTAAAATACATAGGTTAATGCCTCTATACCTAACAGATAAGGGACGTCTCCCAAAAGATTACGGTAGAAAATGAAAATATAAGAAATCCTCCTTGAGGCAAATGGATACTAAGTTTGCAAACTGGTATTGAAAATCTTTAGATTGGTAAATGAGGAGTTGCCTAAATTAAACAACTTGAAACAAAATTTATAAACAGTATAAATGGTGAGATTCGTAGCAACAAAGTTTCTATTTACTAGGTTCACAGCGAATATATACAGATCTCAATACAGGGTGAAAAAGAACAGAAATATCAAATAACATCAATTCAATTTAAAAACATATTCTTTGAGCTGAAATGGTGTAATCCTTAAGAGAGTTGTAGCAATTCTTTTTTATAATTTCTTAAACCGCTAAATTACTCTCTTTTACAGATTTGTGAAGCAAGCTTTTATCTTTTCAAGTCTTGGGATAGTTCCGTTTCTAAGGAATATATTGTGGCTGTTTTAAAAAAGCCTCCCTAGCCGTTTAATCGGCTTACAAGTTCAGGTAATAGCTGCTCTCAGTATCCCTAGCGTTTTTTTACAGCATACAAAGGGTTAATAGGATAGCAGTGTCTGTTTTTAATACTTGCTTTAACGACTTCTGAATATTTCCAAATGGATCAGATAACAAAAAAGGAGGTACCTTACTTTATCTCCCGGTTACAACCGCTTGTGTGCTCTTTCTTTATACGGGTTGAAGTGGATCGTCGGCAGGGAACCAGTGGCGTTTCAGGTCACCTGACTCCCCTCTATATTTCAGAGGTCAGATGTCACGTCCCGCTTTAATGATAGCACAGTTCCAGGCCTTTTTAGCCACAAATTTTTCGATGTTTCCCTTAGTCTCCTGGATATATTTAGGAGAGTGGAGTGTGAAAAATAGTTCAGTTCGGTGTATCCCAGAACTGGGTTCAATAGCACACTCTTTCAGGTCCGTAGGCAAAAGATGAATGCTGAAGACAGCAGAGTCACAGACCGTGGGTGACAATAGGTTAGTAGAGTATAGCAGTCAATCTCATTCAACGAGTTTCACCCCTTAGGGTTTTATCAAGAATACATATTCTGCTCACTCTTAGACATTTATAGGCTTTGGTTTCTTCTAATTGGTTCAGAATTCACCTGTGGATTTTTCAGACACCTGAGTTGATTTTCATTCTCTAAAGGCGGATTTCCCTTAAGGAGGATTTATTGGAGATTACTTGCTTTTTTGTCTCACAGCCCAAAAAATATTTTTACTTTTGCAAAAATACCATAATGCTTTATTTTACATTCTGACTCATACTAACTAGGCAGTTTATTAAAACATAGTTTCTGATTCACCAAACAACATTTAATATTGCAGTAATTATTTGATTTACATATATGGATATATATACATATAGGCCTTATAATAGAGCTGTGGGAGTGGCAAATACTCGTATTAAAAATCATGAATAAATGTAATAGATGATTATAACATGGATTAAAAAATTAATAAATGGAAATTATATATAATTAAAATCTTGTATACTGTATACATCTAAAGAGAGATAGGAAGTGTATTGTGTATATCATAAAAATGGGGAAATATCAATTTCTGAATTGAGACCCCCTGGTTGGAGTGTATCCATTTGATAAATAATTTCTGCCTCAGCCTTAAGCAACTTAATTCTCCCAGGCAGAAATTAGAAAATCATATATATAGTGGTTATAAACTGGCCTTCCTGAATTAAAGGAAGGAAGGATGGACCTCATCGTCTCCATCTTGAAGGAAGGGACACTGAGAAATTTGTGGGATCACGAAAAGGTTTGAATAAAACCCCAAACCTCTTTATTCAATAGGCACCGGGACAGCAACTCCTGAGGAGGATAGATCCCGAACGCACCCTAGAACGGCATCCCTCTTTGTTTGGTCTGGTAGACAGATTCAAGAGTAGAAATCTGCCCCTTGGCGGATGAGATTTGAAGCCTATCTTGTATTCTTGAGATACCACCTCCAGGACCCAGGGATCCTGTACTTCCTTTAACCAGGCGTCTGAAAAAAAGACAGTCTGCCCCCTACACGATCCTATTGGGGGCTGCCCCTTCATGACGATTTGTTTTCGGCTGGCTTATTCTGCTTGGATTTATTCCAGGACTGAGCCAGCTTCCAAGTACTCTTGGGTTACTCGGGCTTGGAGGAGGATTGTTGTCGTTGGGATTTGTCAGAAAGAAAGGAACGAAAATAATAAGATTGTCGTCCCTTAGACTTGTTCTTATCTTGCGGTAGGAAGGCACCCTTGCCTCCGGTAACCGTAGAAATAATGGAGTCCAGGCCCTGACCAAATAAAATCTTTCCCTTGAAGGGAAGAGAAAGGAGTCTGGACTTCAACCAGAGCACCCGCAGGGCTAGGACCGCAAAACAAGAGGTCTTCGCATTTAGGCGAATCATTTGCATGTTCGCATCACAAATAAAAGAATTAGCAATTCTCAGAGCTTTAAATTCTGTCTTAAATATCCTCGAGGGGAGACTCCACCTTAATGAGTTTCGACAAAGAGTTGCACTAATAGGTAGTCGCTCCGGCAGCCGCAGGTTGAAACTAAAATCCCGTATGTTGAAACATCTTTCTCAGAAAGGTTTCCATTTTCTTATCCATCGGCTCTCTGAACGAAGAACTATCCTCAAAAGGTATAGTATTACATTTATCAAGCGTAAAGATAGCACCATCCACCTTAGGAATGGATCCCGACAAATCCAGTTGAGAATCCGGGACCGGGAACAACTTTTTAAAAGTAGACGGGGGAAAAAAAAAAAAAAAAATGTTTGCCATCTCCACCAGCACAGGAAAAGTCAAAGAAACTTTCCTGTCTTCGTAAACTCTGTCTAATTTAGGTATCATAGGTTCTTCAGGCAGTGCGGCCTCTGGAACCTCTAATGTAGACAGAACCTCCTTTAATAAAAAAAGCAAGTGCTCAATTTTAAATCTAAAGGATGGTTCCTTTGCAGCATGAGGCTTAGATGCTAAGGACTCCGACCCAGAAAGTTCACCCTCTGAAGCTACAGAGGTTAACTCATCATCGGATAACTGGGACATAATAGCTAAAATCCGATAAATATTTAGATGACTCCGGGTTAGAGGAGCTATTTTTAACCTTTCTCTTGCGTTTGTTAGAGCGAGGTAATGCACTGAGGGCCGTAGACACCGCTGTTTGTAACTGCGCGGCAAAGTCCGCAGGAAGAAGGCCCCGTTATGGATGGAGGATTAGATGGGAAGTGGATAATGTAGCAAGGGTAGTAATCTCATGGGACGCTGAGTCCCGAGAGGTAGACGTCTCAGAGGGACTAAGAGCCTTAGCAGGATTGTCTCCCTTCTTAGACTTTATAACGGTGTTAAGGAATGTGGAACATAATTGAGTGGACGAGAAAACCACAGCCTCCTCACAATATTAACAGGTATGATTTAGTACAGAAGGAGTACCTTCTAACATGTCCTCCATAGCTCAGGTTATACCCACAGAAGGACACAAAAAAAAAAGTTTTTTATTATAGAAAATTGCACCTTTATACTCCTAATGACTGGGGCACTCACCACCTCCTAGACCCAGACAATTAACAGAGGAAACCTCTTCTCAGGTTCAAGTCTTAGCTGGAATGGAGGAAATTAACATAGACCACACCTGGTCACATGGAGTGCAAGACAGTACTTACCCTGTTATTACAAGTACAGCAAGTAACAGAAGCTGTGCAACACTTTCAAAAACTAAAGTGAAACCTGTTTGTTCCAGTCAAAAACACAGTCTATCAGCCCAGGAAAAAAAAAAATCACACAAAGCAGCATTTAAAAAGTTAATACACTGATTAATTAACCCCAACTGTTCAATAGACCCCTTCAGAAGATATTAACCTTGGATCCTATCAAGGTATAAAGGAGCCACACTGTGACCCTGTTATAGCATTTTATGTGTAAAAATGGAAACAATCTTACCTCCGGGATCCATGCTATGGAACAGAACAGAGCTTCTCAAGTGTGACAGTCTTAGAGCAGCGCTCCTGACATGGACTTGAGTGAGAGAAAGCAGGCAGTGAAACTCGTCAACACTGATTGCTTAGAAGCTGTTAGCAGTAGTCTGGACGGTTTTGCAGAAAAACTTTCCCTGTATCTCCAGACTCTAATTTTCATCAACACTCTCACTGAGAGGTTGACATGACTACTTTAAACTCCAGTCCTATCTCGAAGGACATATACCCTTCTTCAGGACTCTCCGAATCTTATGACACTTCTCTGACACCTCCTAACGTGACGAAAGGCAAAGAATGACTGGGGTAATGAGAAAGTAGGAGGGATATTTAAGCCTTTGGCTAGGGTGTCTTAACCTCCTCCTGGTGGCCAGGTGTATTTTGCAACAGTAAGGAATGAAGCCGTGGACTCTTCCTATCTTAGGAAGGAAATCCGGCATTTCAAACCAGGTTTTCCATTGCGATGATCTAACAAATGTCTTGTGACAGATGGAATTTTCTTATCTTTCTCCAGATCTTTTCTTGCTTTCCTGATATTACCCAGATGTTCTCCTAATCTTACTCTAAATTCTCTTGAGGACATACCGAAATATATTTTTTCTTGCAAGAGCATTCCAAACAGTAAATTATGTTTTTAGTTTTATAATTAAAAAGATCATTTATGTATCTAACATCTTGTGGAAAAACATTAACATTAAGTATATAGGGGCAGTATTTACATGAGCCACAAGGGTATGTACCCATCTGTTTGTCCTTTCTACAAAATCACATGCTTAAAGAAGAGACTTTTCACAATTTTGTCCTTAATTGTTGGTGCCCTTTTCCAAATTATAGCTACCCTCTCACCAACACTTTTTGTCATATCCTCATCTGTATGTAATATATGTTGATGCTAATGCAAAATACCCGTAATTTGTTTATAGGCATCATTGTATGTACTGATAAACCTTACTCTTTCATTAGTTTTTGATCTCTTTTTTGGTATTAATAAATCCGATCTCGATGTGTGTAAAGCTCCATGATATGCCCTACGTAGGACACTACTAGGATATTCCCTATCTTTAAAGGGACAGTCTACACCAGAATTTTTATTGTTTTAAAAGATAGATAATCCCTTTATTACCCATTACCTAGTTTTGCATACCCAACACGGTTATATTAATATACTTTTTACCTCTTTGATTATCTTGTATCCAAGCTTTTGCAAACTGTGCCCTTATTTCAGTTCTTTTAACAGACTTGCATTTTAGCCAATTAGTACTAACGCCTAGGTAACTCCACGTGCGTCACCACAGTGTTATCTATATGACACACATGAACTAACACCCTCTAGTGATAGAAAACTGTAAAAATGCATTCAGATAAGAGGCGGCCTTAAAGGTCTAAGAAATTAGCATATGAACCACCTAGGTTTAGCTTTCAACTAAGAATACCAAAAGAACAAAGTAAAATTGGTGATAAAAGTAAATTGGAAAGTTGTTTAAAAAGACATGCCCTTTCTGAATCATGAAAGTTTATTTTGGACTAGACTGTCTCTTTAAGTTTCTTTTTCAGATCCTTTGCTTGTACTTTATAAGTTCTGTATATCAGAGCAATTTTGGTGTAATCACAAACATTCTCCAAAAATATTATGGCTTGTTTGGTTGATATATGATGTGCACTCTGATAGTTAAGGATAAAGTTGGTTGCCGTCTCCTTCCTAAACAAATCTGCTTTAACCTTTCAAAACTTGTCTCTGGAAATATTTAGATCCAAAAAGGTTACCCTTTCATAACTGATCTCATAAGTTAGTCTCAAATTTAGATTGTTCATATTCAGTTCAGTAACAAACTTTCCTCCCCCCTATACAGGATAGATACATCATATATGTTTCTTAGCCACAATAACACATGGTCAATATATTTCTCCATAGGTTCACCAAACACAAATTCACATATCCACCAACCTAGATAGATATTGGCATATGTGGGGGCACATGATGCCCCCATGGTGGAACCGCAAATCTGTAGAAAGAACTTTAAACACAAAACAGTTGTGACTAAGTACAAATCTCAGTAGATTATTATTATTTTTAGGGATACATTCTGATCATTCCATTTTCAAAAAATATTAGACAGCATGATACCCCACTTGTGTTCAATAGAGGTATAGAGAGATTCAATATCACATGTAACCAAGGTATGTTCATCTAATACCATTTCTTCAATTTTGCCTAGCACAGCCATAGTGTCCCTAATATATGAGGGTACTTGAACCCTTCTATTATTCATTTTTATAGTAAATAAAACTCCAAAAGAAAGGGTGCTCCAGACTTTGCAGTTTAAAGTAAAATGACCTTTATTGCGCCATGGTCCACAAAACAATTTTATAGTAGATGCAGCATGGGGATACCCAGCTTTTTTAAAGTAATTGACCAGGAGTACTGTGAAAGTCCTAGATAGGCCATTTGGCTAATTAGTCACTCATAGGGATCTTATGTACTCACAGTACTGTGGTCAATGGTACTTTTTGTGCTGATCGAATTGTTCTTTATATAGTATTGGGTTCTCTTTTGATATGTTTTGATGTTAATACTCATATAGGGGGGCAGGCATATCTATATGTTTATTTTTTATATTTTAAACATGTCTTGCGTTTTATTTACCTATGCCCTTCTCCATAGTGTAGATTGTTAAAACCCTCCTCAATATTTGTGGTAGGGTGCCAAATTAATGCCCCTTTTTCTTTCCTCTTATTATGTACAAATTTCAAAGTTAAGTCTATTTCCACTCTTCCTGTATCATGTGACAGCCATCAGCCAATCACAAATGCATTTACGTAAAATTCTCAATTTTTGAACATGCTCAGTAAGAGCTGGTGACTCAAAAGTGTAAATCTAAAAAAGCTGTGCACATTTTGTTAATGGAAGTAAATTGAAAATTACATGCTCTATCCGAATCATTAAATTTTAATTTTGACTTGATTGTCCCTTTACCTATGATGAATTTAATTAACAGTTAAGTATAAATGTTCCTCTAATATGCTCATGCTAAATGAATATTAATCTATAACCCACTCCACATAGAAACAGAGCTAAAGCTGCCAGGAAGGTGCATATACCAAATAAGCAGAGTCTAAAGGTTTTAGGAGTTACTATCTAGAGTTCACAATGTAGCATCACAAGAGTATGAGAGAAAAGGGTTATATAAAGTAAAAGGCAAGCTGAGGATTTTGGGTGTACCTGGAACTGTGCACTAATACTTGGAGGTTTCTTCTTCTTGTGTAAGTGCAGCAATGACTTAGTGGTTCTGTCATGAAGTGTCATACTCATTATTAGCTTTAGAGACTGGGAGTCTAGCAAGTTCTGTACAGGGAAAAAAAGGAGGCAAATATCAAGAAATAGAACACCCCTTAACAAGCAGCCACTCTTTACTCTACTTATTATAACATGCCAGATTTTATAAATGACAATGATTTTTACCTTAGGGATGACCTGCTTCTGGCGGATGCCTTTAGATTTCCTGTAGAAAAACAATATGGTACAGAATTGAATTTGTTTTAGTATTAGTGTGGAATACTTAGATTTTGGGTAGAAGTATGATTTGCACTCGTTAGCTAAGCAGTAAAAGAGCTTCTGCAAGCCGATTAGTATTAAAGCCCCCATCGTTTCAGATAATATATTACCAACTGACAGATTAGTAAGAAACCTTCACTACTAAACAAATTTGTACAGACAGATAAAAATATATAAATACATACTATGACAAACTTCTTGTATACAGTAATTTACACTGTCCTTCACAATGATACACATACCCAGAAACCCCACACTCATACTGCACAGATTGCACACAGACCCCTAAGCAATATGCTTTATAGATGCACTGGACTGTGAACCTTGCACACTCACAGGAGTTGTAGACGAGAGTTAGTGCGCAGGGTAAGGGCACGCAGCAACTGTGCAGGATCATCACCCTGCCATGAGAGTCCTTTAATACTGCTCATCAGCTGAGAGTGCCGCTCACTATACACAGCATGAAGAAAGGAAAGATAAAGATCAATATATTTTAAGTATTGCAGGTTATTTTGTATTATCTGAGCAGTGAAAAAAATATCAGGACTGAAGAAATCCTTGGTGTCCGGTCCCCATACTAAGCTAAAAATTGTGTTTGGTGACAAGAAACATGAGCTCCATCCTATCATATATAAAAAAATAAAATAAAGTGTGACATCTCAGCAGGTTAAGAACCAGTAAAAAAACCAATACAAGACAGCAGCCATGAATATTTAATTACAGACAGCATCCAGAATAATTCCAAGGAAAGGAAAAACGAAATGTATGCTTACCCAATAAATTTCTTTCTTTCCGGATATGGCGAGTCCACGGCGTCCACAATTACTGTTGGGAATATCCCTCCTGGCCAGCAGGAGGCGGCAAAGAGCACCACAGCAAAGCTGTTAAGTATCCCTCTCCTTCCCACAATCCCCAGTCATTCGACCGAAGGAAAATGGAGAAAAGGAGAAACACAAGGTGTAAAGGTGCCTGAGGTTTAGTAAAAAAAACAAAAAAAACAAAACAACTGTCTTTTAAATACAGGGCGGGGCCGTGGACTCACCATATCCGGAAAGAAAGAAATTTATCAGGTAAGCATAAATTTTGTTTTCTTTCCTAAGATATGGGGAGTCCATGGCGTCCTCAATTACTGTTGGGAACCAATACCCAAGCTAAAGGACACTGAGGACTAGGGAGGGACAAGACAGGGTAGACCTAAACAGAAGGCACCACTGCTTGAAGAACCTTTCTCCCAAAAGAAGCCTCAGCCGAGGCAAAAGTATCAAAACTATAACATTTGGAAAAAGTATGCAAAGAGGACCAAGTTGCAGCCTTGCAAATCTGTTCCACAGAAGATTCATTTTTGAAAGCCCAAGAAGAAGAAACAGCCTTTGTGAAATGAGCTGTGATTCTCTCAGGAGGCTGTAGAACAGCAGTCTCATATGCCAAACGAACAATACTACTCAACCAGAGAGAAAGAGAAGTAGCAGTAGCTTTCTGACCTTTACGTTTTCCAGAAAAACAAACAAACAATGCAGAAGACTGGCGAAAATCCTTAGTCGCCTGCAAATAGAATTTAAGAGCATGCACAACATCTAGGTTGTGCAACATACCTTCCTTATGAGAGGAAGGATTAGGACAAAGTGAAGGGACAACAATTTCCTGATTCATATTTCTATCTGAAGCAACCTTAGGAAGAAAACCAAACTTGGTACGAAGAACTGCCTTATCTGCATGAAATATGAGATAAGGTGAATCACACTGCAAAGCTGAGAGTTTCGAAACTCTCAGAGCAGAAGAGATAGCAGTAATAACAACTTAATATCTATGGAATGCATTGGCTTAAACGGAGCCTGTTGCAAAACTTTAAGAACAAGGTTAAGACTCCAAGGTGGAGCAACAGATTTAAACACAGGCCTGATTCTGACCAATGCCTAACAAAAGGATTGCACATCTGTCACGTCTGCCAGACGCTTGTGCAGCAAAATAGATAAAGCAGAAATCTGACCCTTCAGAGTACTGACAGACAAACCCTTCCCCAGACCTTCCTGGAGAAAAAGATAAAATGTTTGAAATACTGACCCTACTCCAATGAAGATATTTACACCATATCTTATGGTAAATCTTTCTAGTAACAGTCTTACAAGCCTGAATGGTCTCAATGACCGACTCAGAAAATACACGCTTAGATAAAATCAAGCGTTCAATCTCCAAGCAGTCAGCTTCAGATAACCGAGATTTGGATTGAGGAAAGGACCCTGAAGTAGAAGGTCCTTCCTCAGAGGGAGACTCCACAGTGGCAGAGATGACATTTCCACTAGGTCTGCATACCAGATCCTGCGAGGCCACGCAGGAGCTATTAGAATCACTGACGCTCTCTCCTGCTTGATACGAGCAAGGACTCATTAAAGGAGAGCAAACGGAGGAAATAGGTGTGCCAACCTGAAGTTCCAAGGAACTGCCAGAGCATCTATCAGGAAGGCCTGAGGATCCCTTGACCTTGAATCGTACTTTGGAAGCTTGGCGTTCTATAGAGACGCCATCAGATCCAATTCTGGCATCCCCATTTGATGGTTAACCTGAAGAACACCTCCGGATGGAGTTCCCAATCCCCGGGATAAAAATTCTGTCTGCTCAGGAAATCCGCTTCCCAGTTGTCCACTCCTGGAATGTGGAAGGCAGAAAGACAGCAATTGTGAACTTCCGCCCACTGAATGATCCGCACCACCTCCTTCATGGCTAAGGAACTCCAAGTCCTTGGTGGTTGATGTAAGCCACTGAGGTTATGTTGTCCGACTGGAACCTGATAAACCGGGCTAAGGCCAGCTGAGGCCAAGCCATCAAAGCATTGAAGATCGCTCTCAACTCCAATATGTTTATGGGGAGAGCAGATTCCTCCTGAGACCAAAATCCCTGCTCCTTCAACGAGTCCCAGACTGCTCTCCAGCCCATTAGACTGGCGTCTGTGGTCACAATCACCCATGAGGGTCTCCGAAAGAATGTCCCCTGAGACAGATGTTCCTGAGACAGCCACCACGGAAGAGAGTCCCTTGCCCACTGATCTAGAACTATCTTCTGAGACAGACCTGCATAATCCCCATTCCATTGACTGAGCATGCATAATTGCAGACCTCTCAAATGGAATTGAGCAAAAGGAACTATGTTCATGGAAGCCACCATCAGACCAATTACCTCCATACATTGGGCCACTGATGGCCGTACAGCAGACTGTAGAGATAGGCAAGAGGAAATAATCTTGGCTTTTCTGACTTCTGTCAGGAATATTTTCATTGATAGGGAATCTAAAATTGTTCCTAGGAAGACCACCCTTGTAGCCGGAACAAGGGAACTCATTCCCAAATTTACCTTCCATCCGTGAGTGCGAAGAAAAGACAACAAGATCTCTGTGTGAGATTTTGCAAGTTGAAAAGATGGCGCCTGAACAAGAATGTCTTCTAGATAAGGCGCCACTGCAATTCCCTGAGACCGAACCACTGCCAAAAGAGCCCCCAAGACCTTTAAGAAAATTCTGGGAGCTGTGGCGAGGCCAAATGGAAGAGCCACAAACTGAAAGTGTCTGTCCAGAAAGGCAAATCTCAGAAATTTGTGATGATCCCTGTGAATGGGAACATGGAGGTACGCATCCTTCAGGTCTATTGTCGTCACAAACTGACCCTCTTGCACTAAAGGCAGAATGAAACTGATAGTCTCCATCTTAAAGAATGGGTCTGAAAGTTCCCTCTTTTTTGGGAACCACAAACAGATTGTAATAGAACCCTAGACCCTGTTCCTGTACTGGAACTGGAACTATCACTCCCATAAGGGAAAGATCCTGTACACATTTCAAGAACGCCTCTCTTTTTATTTGGCCTGCAGATAATCTTGAGAGGTAAAACCTGCCCCTGGGAGGAATGGTCTTCAATTCTAATTTGTAACCCTGGGATATTATGTCTTGATAAAAACAGAGAGAGTCTGCCCCCCACTTGATCCGGTCCCGGATCGGGGGCAAACCCTTCATGCTGACTTAGACTCAGCTGTGGGCTTCTTAGATTGCTTCCCCTTGTTCCAAGACTGACTGGGTTTCAAAGAAGGCTTGGATTGTTCCTGCTTCGTAGAAGAGGGGGAAGACTTACCCCTAAAGTTACGAAAGGAATGAAAATTACTCTGACGTCCTTTTGGCCTATCCTTATTATCTTGTGGCAGAAAAGATCCTTTACCACCCATGATATCGGAAATAATTTCTGCCAAGGAAATCGCCAAAAGTTTAGACTTAGAGGAAACATCTGCTGACCAAGATTTCAGCCATAACACTCTACGTGAAAAAAAATGCGAAACCAGATATTTTGGCTCCCAACTTGATGACCTGCAATGAGGCGTCAGTAATAAAGGAATTGGCTAACTTAAGAGCCTTAATCCTATCTTGATCTCTTCCAAAGGAGTCTCTACTTGAAGAGACTCAGACAAAGCGTCAAACCAAAAGGCTACCGCACTTGTCACGGTAGCAATACACACCGCCGGTTGCCATTGGAGACCCTGATGAATATACATCTTTTTCAAGTAAGCCTACAGCTTCTTGTTCATAGGGTCCTTGAAACAGCAGCTATCCTCAATAGGAATAGTAGTTTGTTTAGCCAGGGTAGAAATCGCGCCTTCTACCTTGGGTACTGTCTGCCATGACTCCTTAATTGAGTCAACTACCGGGAACATCTTTCTAAAAACCGGAGATGGGGAAAAAGGAATTCCAGGTCTCTCCCATTCCCGAGAAATAATCTCTGTAGCACGGTCTAGTACCGGAAACACCTCCACAGAGGAGGGGACATCAAAGTATCTATTTAATTTACTAGATTTCTTAGGGTTGACAACGACAGGAGTATCGGAGTCGTCCAAGGTAGCCAAAACCTCCTTAAACAAAACACGAAGGTGTTCAAGCTTAAATCTGAAGGAAACAACTTCAGCATCAGAAGAAGAAATTATACTATCCGAATTGGAGATCTCACCCTCAGAGGCTACCGAAGTATCTATCTATTCAGACTTATGAGAAATAGCAGCTTGGTTAGCCTGGACTGGATCAGAAACCTTACTATCCGATTCTCTAATTTTCCTCTTGCGTCTTCCCTGACGCATGGGAATGGCAGCAATTTCTGCATGCAATTATACACATTCAGGAGATTGCAAGAAACCGCAGTGCACTGCATGTGTTAAGGCTTGGGACGTTTGAGGAGAAAGCTGCGGCATTGCCTGAGCAGCATCAACCTGAGAGAGTGGTGGCTCAGCAACAAAAAGTCTATTCTTGTACATTAATGTTCTCTCAATACAATCAGAACAAAAGGGCAAAGGAGGTTCAACTTGGTTGTTAAACAAAACTTGCTTTCAGCAGAAGGCACAGACCCCTGGTCCATCTTGTAATTAAAATTGAAGCACAACAACAACCAAAAAAAATAAAAATACAAATATTTTAACACTGTCCCTTTAAGAGCATTTGTTCCCAAAGTAAACACAATTGATAAATAGAACTTAATATAACCTCCTTATTAATTTATCATATAAATTGTGAGCTAAATCAATGTCCAAACCTCTAATATGTAATTGAGGCTTTAAAAACTAAAAAATGGGATACACCTCAGCAATTCACTGAGGTGTGCACTACGGAATCGTAACCCGACTGAAAACGAAGCCTGTAGTGTTTTCTAACAGCTCCGTATACTGTCTAAAGAGGCTTGACAAAAAAACAAAACAAAAGAAACATCCACTTCCGCAAAAGCTACGCCGCTATAAGGAAAAGCGCGCTTTAGGGAAAATACTGTCTTCGAGATTGATCCGCCTCCTTGTAATTAATGAAAAACAAGTTTAGAGTGAGTGCACCTGGTGAGTGTTAATATTGGGGAAATTGGTTTATATAACCACGCTCTAAACCCTACAAGTGTGACAGTCGTTCCTTCAAACGACTGTCAAAGAATGAAGTGCAATAACCAAGGTGAGGGGAGCTAAAGGTATAATTTGTGGTGTTTGTATGTTACTGTGTAACCTAAATAAGAGTTAATGCTTATACGTTTTGATTGAAAAAATAATATATTTATTTTAAAACTCTTTAAAACATTTTAAAACATGTGCATAATAAAAGTATAGAGCTCTATTACTTTAAGACATATAAAACAATATACAATATATGATTTATAATAACAATACTGGAGGATAGAAAATAGTTGCTATAATATTGTACACTTTTTGCTTGCTTCTGTGGTCTAGATAGTCTCTTTTGAGGCTTTAAAAGTTTCGTATTATTGTTATTCTGGTACTCACGATTTTGTCTTGAGTGTAAAAAGGCTTTTTAGCTTTGTGGGGTCATAAAAAACCGTTGCGGAGGCAATATACGTTTGGAGTGATTACAGCCTTTAATTTGACAATCTTGCTTTTTTGCTTTTTGTAGCTTTGGAGATTAATAGGAACAAGTAGTAGATTTGTTTCTGTTTCCTTTGTTAGGAATTACAAAGTTTTAAAAGAGGGTGATACAATGTATATCTCCATTGGCTGTGCTAAAGAAAAATCTTAGCCGTTTTATCGTTATTGTGGTGCTTGAAAGTTCCTCGATGTTTAGCGGGGGTTCAATTTGAAATATCCGTTGGTCTCTGAGACTGTATACCCTATTTTTTGCTAGTATGGTGTTCAGGGTTTGCAGGAGTCTCTAAGAGGCTTATAGCGTTTGAAAATTCCTCGATCTTTAGCAGAAGTTTAATTGGGAATATCCGTTGGTCTCTGAGACTGTTTACCCTTATAATTTTGCTGGTAGGTGTTCAGGGTTTGCAGCAGTCTCTAAGAGGCTATTCTGTCTGTAGTCCGGTGTTTTGTTTTGCTTCTTTTGCGCTTATTATTTCAAGCGCTAGATAGAGTTGAATCCGTTGAAGGGAAGATAGTTCTTATCCCACAGTGTGGGCATAAACTGTCAAAGAGGGTGCACACTCAGGTGGGCAGATCTACGCGTTTCGGCGGGTGCCTTTATCAAGATGCCTCTAAGAGTGTTCGCGGTCCTATTTAAAAAGGGGTAGGTAGGTCCTGATTGGTTAATTAGAGATTCTTTGTTGACCAATCTTTGTGCAGATATTTGAGCAGTGTGTTCGGTTACATTTTTAGCTGTAGTACAGATTTGTGAAATGATAACGTCAGCTTGATTGAAAATTTTAACATATATAGCTACTCATAATTTTCTAAACATAGTTGATCTGATTGTGTGTTTAGTTTGTGTGTGCGCCCTCTATAAGACATTATATAGTTGTGGGAAATAAACTATATAAATTTGTGGATAGGAAAAAATAAACTATATATAATTGTGAGTTGGAAAGAAGGGGGGGGTTGTGTGTTTGGACATATGTGATAACTTTGAATTTTTTGCATCAGCATAACAATGCTTTAATTATTTTGCAGTTTTGTAGCTGAATGCTGTTAAGAGTTGCGACAAATTTCGAAACGATGATGTTATATGATATATTCCTCTATGAATATATGTAAATTTAGGATTGTTTAAATCTAAAAGTATTAGATCAGAAAGTTTAAATCAAACTCCATATTTAATCCATGTGGATATAAAGTTTTAAAGGAGTAAATATATTCTGCTTCTTTTCTAAGTAGGAGGTTTTCTAGATTTCCCCCTCTGGGATTAAGCTTTTTTGACTCCCCAATATTTCAGGTGGTGGATATTGCCATTATGATATTCAGTAAAATGTTTATAAAGATTGGTGTTAGTTGATTTATGTTCGATATGGTGAAGGTGTTCTCTTATGCGGTCTCTAAGCATACGGCTAGTTTGGCCAAAGTATTGGTAACCACATAAACATTGTAAACAATAAATGACATTCTTATCTGAACATCGTATGATTTCTTTGATGTTGATATATTGATTGTTATTAGATTTCAGGGTTTTGATCTTGCTACTATGTTTGCATGATTTACAGGATATACAAGGAAAGAAACCTTCAACTTTTTCTTTGTTAAGATCGAATGTATTGGGGTTGTGGATTTCCTTATTTTTAAATTCACTTGGTGATAGTATGTTTTTCAGATTTTTTGCTTTCTTAAAAATGATGTCTGGATTATTTTTCAATCTATGTCCCAAAATTTGGTCATGTTTTATATAGTGACAGTGTTTGTTTAAATTCTTTTTGATTTCATGATGTTGTGAGTTGTATTGCGTTATAAAAGGTATAAATAAGGGATCGTTTCTGTTTTGGTTAGGTTCTGATTTTTGTTTTGGTGCGAGTATCAAGTTCCTATACATTTCTTTTACCTCTAATTGTGTTTTCTCCAAAGTGTGGATGTTATATCTTTTTTCAATGAATCTTTGTTTTAAGGTTTCTGATTGGGTGGAGTATTGGTTAATATCTGAACAATTTTTCCTGATTCTGGTGAATTGATTTTTGGGGATATTTGTTTTCCATTTATTTAGGTGGCAGCTTTTATTGTGTATGTAGTTATTGGCATCTGTTTTTTTAAAAAAGGTTTTGGTTGTAATCATCATATTTTTAATTTCTATTTCTAAGTCCAAATAGTGAATTGAGTTTGTATTGAATTCATGAGTGAAATTAAGGCCTAGTATGTTGTTATTTAAGTCTTCTAGAAATAATTCTAGAAGTTCAGGTTCGCCTCTCCAAATTATAAATAGGTCATCTATATAGCGGTAATATAGCACAAGGTTCGCCCCCCATGGGCTAGAATTGATGTAATTATGTTCAAAATAACCCATGAATAGATTAGCATAACTGGGGGCGAACCTTGTGCCCATAGCAGTCCCCTTGTGTTGTATAAAAATCTCTTCATTAAATAAAAAAGAGTTGTTATATAGTATAAAATGGATACAATCAATTAGGAATTTATTTTGTTCTTTATTTAAATTTGGATCCTTGTCTAAGAAGAATTTTATAGCTTTAAGCCCTTTTTGGTGATTTATGTTAGTGTATAGGGAATTTACATCACATGTTACTAGAAGGAAGTTTTCTTCCCAAGATATATCTTTTAGGATGTTGAGTAATTGAGTGGAGTCTTTTAGATAGGAGGGTAACTGGGAAACGTATGACTGTAAGAAGAAATCGACATATTGCGAAAGATTTGATGTGAGGGATCCTATGCCTGATATGATAGGTCGTCCAGGGGGTTTAGTTAAGTTTTTATGGATTTTGGGAAGTATGTAAAAAGTAGGTGAAATAGGGTTAACAATGTTTATAAAATCAAATTCATTTTTTGTAAGTACTCCTGAGTTTAATGCTTTTATGAGAAGATCTTGTAGTTTTTTTGTTTGTTTTTTTAAGGGGTTAGATCTTAATTTTTTATATGTTGTTTGGTCATTTAGAAGTCTGTAAGATTCCTCTAAATAAAAAGATGTGTCCATAAGGACTATTCCTCCGCCCTTGTCAGCTTGCTTAATAGTGATTTCGTTATTATTTTTTAGATCTTTTATTATTTTTAGTTCCTTTTGAGTCATATTCCACTCTATGAATTTGTTTTGATCTAGTTTGTCTATATCTTGTTTGACCATTTTCTCAAAGAGTTTAATGTCTTCGCTTTTTTCATTTATGGGATAGAACGTTGAGGGGGCTTTTAGATTTGTGTGTTTAAATTTTTGTTAATTTTCTTTGAGGGTTTTGTTCTCGAGAGGGTTCTTTATGAAATATCTTTTTAAGGTGAGTTTACGTATGTATTGGTTTATGTTTATGAGGGTTTCAAATTTATTTAATTTGCATGATGGGGCAAATGATAAGCCTTTACTTAGAACTGATTTTTGAAGAGGATTTAATTGGTATTTACTTATATTGAATATTCCTGTATGTTTTATTTCTGTCTTTTCGGGATTTTGTCTAGATTTTCTTCCGTTTCTCCTACCTCTTATCCTCGTTTGTTTCTTACGATTCTTTTTGGGAGGATGCGGTGTGTGTTGGTTTTTGATGTTCCTTCCCCTAAAGGGGCCTGTTCTAAAAAAACTTTTTGTTGTTCTACAATATGAGGTGCGGGGGACCTTGTGTCTTGTTCTAATGGTTGATATCTATTTCTTGTTTGAATTCTCCAATCTGAGTTGGAGTCAAAATGGTTTCTTTTGTGATTAGTGTAATACGAGTTTTTATTTTTATTCTTGTATGTGTAGTGATCAGATTGGTCATAATTGTGTCTATAAGGATATTGGTTATCTGGTTTGTAATTCCATTCTCGGTTATCCCATCTATGTTGATTAAAATTATTTCTGTTGTGGTTTGAATTGTGTTGGTATTCTCTATATGAGTAATTTCTCCTCGGGGTATAGCCCCAATCTATGTTTGAATCGTTATTCGACAAATCATAATTGTTATGTGAATATTGGTTTGAAAAAGAATGTTGGTTTGAAAAAGAATTTTTGGGTGTTCTTGTGTCATATCTATTTTGACTGACGAATTTTTCTTCTGTTTGTACTTTTGTGTGGTATTGGTCATCAGGGTAGTTAGTGTATTGTCTTCTATGATAGTTTTGTTGTTTATTAGATCCTTCTATATTTCGTATGTCTGATGGAATTTGATTCCTAAATGTCGTGTGATTCGATTGTGGGGGTTTATTTTGGTTTATATTTGTATGGTTAGATTTCCCAAATAAATATGATTTGTCTAAAGTTTTTGGAATTGGAGAGGCGACTATTTCAGCTGTATTCTCGTTAGTGGAATCTATTTCTATTGGAATATCAATATCTAGAGTTTCAGAGTAGTCTTCCAGATCTCTATTATATTTAGATGATTTTGTTGCTAGAATATTTTCTTTAAAACTTGAAATGGTGTTAAAAATTTCTTTTTGATTGTTTAGGAACTCGGTATTGTTTTCATAAATTTTTAAAATGTTTTTTTTGTTGGTCTATTTCCTTTTTAGTCTCACTTAATGTGATGTTTCTAGACTTGATTATTATTTTCATTAATGTTAGAGAAGCGTTTTCAAGGGTCTCAAACCATTCATTAGATAGTTCATCGTTTAGGTTGAATGTACAATTTTTCTTTAATCTAAGTCCTCTTGGGACCATGTTATTCTCAATATATTTTTCTGTGTATTTGATTTCTATGGTATTTTTTAGTTCTTTAATCAGAAGTTTTTCCAAGTTATCACATAGTTCTGTCAAATTTTTAGGAGTATTTGTGTGGGGATTAATATCTTGGTTTTGGTGTTCTATAGAAATACCTTGTAATATTTTTTCTCTTTGTGCAAATATATCCATATTGGTAGTAAAGTGGAAATATAAAAAGAAAAAGACAAAAATATGAAAAAGATAAAAAGTATGATAATGTGTTGGGGCCCGAAACGCTTTTTGAAGTTAAACTTTGTCTTTAAGATAACAATTTATAGATAATATTATATATTCTTTGTATATTCTTTGGGAAAAAACGGTGTGTCTCAAACTCAAATAGAAGGAAGTGATTAATGAAAAACAAGTTTAGAGTGAGTGCACCTGGTGAGTGTTAATATTGGGGAAATTGGTTTATATAACCACGCTCTAAACCCTACAAGTGTGACAGTCGTTCCTTCAAACGACTGTCAAAGAATGAAGTGCAATAACCAAGGTGAGGGGAGCTAAAGGTATAATTTGTGGTGTTTGTATGTTACTGTGTAACCTAAATAAGAGTTAATGCTTATACGTTTTGATTGAAAAAATAATATATTTATTTTAAAACTCTTTAAAACATTTTAAAACATGTGCATAATAAAAGTATAGAGCTCTATTACTTTAAGACATATAAAACAATATACAATATATGATTTATAATAACAATACTGGAGGATAGAAAATAGTTGCTATAATATTGTACACTTTTTGCTTGCTTCTGTGGTCTAGATAGTCTCTTTTGAGGCTTTAAAAGTTTCGTATTATTGTTATTCTGGTACTCACGATTTTGTCTTGAGTGTAAAAAGGCTTTTTAGCTTTGTGGGGTCATAAAAAACCGTTGCGGAGGCAATATACGTTTGGAGTGATTACAGCCTTTAATTTGACAATCTTGCTTTTTTGCTTTTTGTGGCTTTGGAGATTAATAGGAACAAGTAGTAGATTTGTTTCTGTTTCCTTTGTTAGGAATTACAAAGTTTTAAAAGAGGGTGATACAATGTATATCTCCATTGGCTGTGCTAAAGAAAAATCTTAGCCGTTTTATCGTTATTGTGGTGCTTGAAAGTTCCTCGATGTTTAGCGGGGGTTCAATTTGAAATATCCGTTGGTCTCTGAGACTGTATACCCTATTTTTTGCTAGTATGGTGTTCAGGGTTTGCAGGAGTCTCTAAGAGGCTATTCTGTCTGTAGTCCGGTGTTTTGTTTTGCTTCTTTTGCGCTTATTATTTCAAGCGCTAGATAGAGTTGAATCCGTTGAAGGGAAGATAGTTCTTATCCCACAGTGTGGGCATAAACTGTCAAAGAGGGTGCACACTCAGGTGGGCAGATCTACGCGTTTCGGCGGGTGCCTTTATCAAGATGCCTCTAAGAGTGTTCGCGGTCCTATTTAAAAAGGGGTAGGTAGGTCCTGATTGGTTAATTAGAGATTCTTTGTTGACCAATCTTTGTGCAGATATTTGAGCAGTGTGTTCGGTTACATTTTTAGCTGTAGTACAGATTTGTGAAATGATAACGTCAGCTTGATTGAAAATTTTAACATATATAGCTACTCATAATTTTCTAAACATAGTTGATCTGATTGTGTGTTTAGTTTGTGTGTGCGCCCTCTATAAGACATTACATAGTTGTGGGAAATAAACTATATAAATTTGTGGATAGGAAAAAATAAACTATATACAATTGTGAGTTGGAAAGAAGGGGGGGTTGTGTGTTTGGACATATGTGATAACATATGTGATAACTTTGAATTTTTTGCATCAGCATAACAATGCTTTAATTATTTTGCAGTTTTGTAGCTGAATGCTGTTAAGAGTTGCGACAAATTTCGAAACGATGATGTTATATGATATATTCCTCTATGAATATATGTAAATTTAGGATTGTTTAAATCTAAAAGTATTAGATCAGAAAGTTTAAATCAAACTCCATATTTAATCCATGTGGATATAAAGTTTTAAAGGAGTAAATATATTCCGCTTCTTTTCTAAGTAGGAGGTTTTCTAGATTTCCCCCTCTGGGATTAAGGAAAACTTTTTTGACTCCCCAATATTTCCCCCCGCTAAACATCGAGGAACTTTCAAGCACCACAATAACGATAAAACGGCTAAGATTTTTCTTTAGCACAGCCAATGGAGATATACATTGTATCACCCTCTTTTAAAACTTTGTAATTCCTAACAAAGGAAACAGAAACAAATCTACTACTTGTTCCTATTAATCTCCAAAGCCACAAAAAGCAAAAAAGCAAGATTGTCAAATTAAAGGCTGTAATCACTCCAAACGTATATTGCCTCCGCAACGGTTTTTTATGACCCCACAAAGCTAAAAAGCCTTTTTACACTCAAGACAAAATCGTGAGTACCAGAATAACAATAATACGAAACTTTTAAAGCCTCAAAAGAGACTATCTAGACCACAGAAGCAAGCAAAAAGTGTACAATATTATAGCAACTATTTTCTATCCTCCAGTATTGTTATTATAAATCATATATTGTATATTGTTTTATATGTCTTAAAGTAATAGAGCTCTATACTTTTATTATGCACATGTTTTAAAATGTTTTAAAGAGTTTTAAAATAAATATATTATTTTTTCAATCAAAACGTATAAGCATTAACTCTTATTTAGGTTACACAGTAACATACAAACACCACAAATTATACCTTTAGCTCCCCTCACCTTGGTTATTGCACTCCGCCTCCTTGTAGTAAAACAGAGGCGGTCCCGGCGGCAATAATAAAATACTGTATTTGAACTCCGTTCCGTGACATGTCTTAGGTGTTAGTTCTTAAACTTAGACATGCACCGGACCCATCCGTTATACTACCGGATCTCCATGGAAAACTACTGAGCCACCAGTGAAAACAAAACCCACTCTCTAAGCCCCAGTGCCTACTCTCCCTGCCTATTTAGTCCTGTTAGATAATACAGGAATCTAGTCCCAAATAACGCGCAGCTGTACTACTTTAGTGTCAGTGTTCCGTTTCTCTCATAAATAAAGAAAAATGGCACTTACCTCGCCTCTGGCTTTCCGGCAGAAGGACAGCTCACCTGGTATGAGAGGAAGCCACTCCTCACAGAGACCTGTGAAAACAAGAAAGGACAGAGTAAACCTACTCTGGCTTTCTATGCAAGGGCAACTTGTTAGGAAAACGCAGTGAGGCCCACCCCACAAGTTCCTAACTGCTTGAAAGCTACACAGTCCTACTGAAGAGACTAACGTGGAGTACCGCTAGACCCAGTCTTGATAGGAAAGATCAGAGCAAACCTACTCTGGCTTTCAAAATAATAAAATCTTGATTGAAGAAAAATCTTTTACAGACACCAAACTTCACCTAATCCTTGCACTGAAGGCAAAGAGAATGACTGTGGATTGTGGGAAGGGGAGGGATACTTAACAGCTTTGCTGTGGTGCTCTTTGCCTCATCCTGCTGGCCAGAAGTGATATTCCCAACAGTAATTGAGGACGCCGTGCACTCACCATATCTTATGAAAAGAAACTGCCATTTAAGTGGGTCTAGAACTACACCTTCTGACCTTGATCTCTCAATGTCAGTCATGTACAGGTCTTTCTGGGGGACATTAAAGCCGAATCACATTAGGTATATGTATTAATAAAATAAAATTGTTATTTTTCCATCTACATGATTATGTTCTCAATGCTCTTAATAGGTAAAATTGATTTGAAATTGCTGAACTAAAACTCCCTCAGTCACTTTTCTGGTGTTTTCAGGTGACACTAATATAAATGTACGCAGAACAGCATAACTAGAAATATCTTGGATTACTGAAATACATAAAATGGATTGTGTTACCATAAACAGTGTGTACATTAATATACAGATATACACTGGCAGAGTAGGTGAGTAAAAAAAAAATAATAAAAAAAAAGTAATACCTAGTTGATGAAATTACAGTGGAGGGCGTGTAAAGCACTTTAGTAACTAATAAAACATAATTTATGCTTACCTGATAAATTCCTTTCTTCTGTAGTGTGATCAGTCCACGGGTCATCATTACTTCTGGGATATTACTCCTCCCCAACAGGAAGTGCAAGAGGATTCACCCAGCAGAGCTGCATATAGCTCCTCCCCTCTACGTCACTCCCAGTCATTCGACCAAGGACCAACGAGAAAGGAAAAGCCAAGGGTGAAGTGGTGACTGGAGTATAAATTAAAAAATATTTACCTGCCTTAAAAACAGGGCGGGCCGTGGACTGATCACACTACAGAAGAAAGGAATTTATCAGGTAAGCATAAATTATGTTTTCTTCTGTTAAGTGTGATCAGTCCACGGGTCATCATTACTTCTGGGATACCAATACCAAAGCAAAAGTACACGGATGACGGGAGGGATAGGCAGGCTCTTTATACAGAAGGAACCACTGCCTGAAGAACCTTTCTCCCAAAAATAGCCTCCGATGAAGCAAAAGTGTCAAATTTGTAAAATTTGGAAAAAGTATGAAGCGAAGACCAAGTTGCAGCCTTGCAAATCTGTTCAACAGAGGCCTCATTCTTGAAGGCCCAAGTGGAAGCCACAGCTCTAGTAGAATGAGCTGTAATTCTTTCAGGAGGCTGCTGTCCAGCAGTCTCATAAGCTAAACGAATTATGCTACGAAGCCAAAAAGAAAGAGAGGTAGCGGAAGCTTTTTGACCTCTCCTCTGCCCAGAGTAAATGACAAACAGAGAAGACGTTTGTCGAAATTCCTTAGTTGCCTGTAAGTAAAATTTTAGAGCACGGACTACATCCAGGTTGTGCAGTAGACGTTCCTTCTTTGAAGAAGGATTTGGGCATAAAGAAGGAACAACAATCTCTTGATTGATATTCCTGTTAGTAACTACCTTAGGTAAGAACCCAGGTTTAGTACGCAGGACTACCTTATCCGAATGAAAAATCAAATAAGGAGAATCACAATGTAAGGCTGATAATTCAGAGACTCTTCGAGCCGAGGAAATAGCCATTAAAAATAGAACTTTCCAAGATAACAACTTTATATCAATGGAATGAAGGGGTTCAAACGGAACGCCCTGTAAAACATTAAGAACAAGGTTTAAACTCCATGGTGGAGCAACAGTTTTAAACACAGGCTTAATTCTGGCCAAAGCCTGACAAAAAGCCTGGACGTCAGGAACTTCTGACAGACGTTTGTGTAACAGAATGGACAGAGCTGAGATCTGTCCCTTTAATGAACTAGCAGATAAACCCTTTTCTAAACCTTCTTGTAGAAAAGACAATATCCTAGGAATCCTAACCTTACTCCAAGAGTAACCTTTGGATTCACACCAATATAGGTATTTACGCCATATCTTATGGTAAATCTTTCTGGTAACAGGTTTCCTAGCCTGTATTAAGGTATCAATAACTGACTCAGAAAATCCACGTCTTGATAAAATCAAGCGTTCAATTTCCAAGCAGTCAGCTTCAGAGAAGTTAGATTTTGATGTTTGAAGGGACCCTGTATCAGAAGGTCCTGTTTCAGAGGTAGAGACCAAGGTGGACAGGATGACATGTCCACCAGGTCTGCATACCAAGTCCTGCGTGGCCACGCAGGTGCTATTAGAATCACTGATGCTCTCTCGTTTGATTCTGGCAATCAATCGAGGAAGCAACGGGAAGGGTGGAAACACGTAAGCCATCCTGAAGTCCAAAGGTGCTGTCAGAGCATCTATCAGGACTGCTCCTGGATCCCTGGATCTGGACCCGTAACGAGGAAGCTTGGCGTTCTGTCGAGACGCCATGAGATCTATCTCTGGTTTGCCCCAACGTCGAAGTATTTGGGCAAAGACCTCCGGATGAAGTTCCCACTCCCCCGGATGAAAAGTCTGACGACTTAAGAAATCCGCCTCCCAGTTCTCCACTCCCGGGATGTGGATTGCTGACAGGTGGCAAGAGTGAGACTCTGCCCAGCAAATTATCTTTGATACTTCCATCATAGCTAGGGAGCTTCTTGTCCCTCCCTGATGGTTGATGTAAGCTACAGTCGTGATGTTGTCCGACTGAAACCTGATGAACCCCCGAGTTGTCAACTGGGGCCAAGCCAGGAGGGCATTGAGAACTGCTCTCAATTCCAGAATGTTTATTGGCAGGAGACTCTCCTCCTGACTCCATTGTCCCTGAGCCTTCAGAGAATTCCAGACGGCACCCCAACCTAGAAGGCTGGCGTCTGTTGTTACAATTGTCCAGTCTGGTCTGCTGAATGGCATCCCCCTGGACAGATGTGGCCGAGAAAGCCACCATAGAAGAGAATTTCTGGTCTCTTGATCCAGATTCAGAGAAGGGGATAAGTCTGAGTAATCCCCATTCCACTGACTTAGCATGCACAGTTGCAGTGGTCTGAGGTGTAAGCGTGCAAAGGGTACTATGTCCATTGCCGCTACCATTAAGCCGATTACCTCCATGCATTGAGCCACTGACGGGTGTTGAATGGAATGAAGGGTGCGGCAAGCACTTTGAAGTCTTGTTAGCCTGTCCTCTGTCAGGTAAATCTTCATTTCTACAGAATCTATAAGAGTCCCCAGGAAGGGAACTCTTGTGAGTGGAACGAGTGAACTTTTCTTTTCGTTCACCTTCCATCCATGTGACCTTAGAAATGCCAGCACTAACTCTGTATGAGACTTGGCAGTTTGAAAGCTTGAAGCTTGTATCAGAATGTCGTCTAGGTATGGAGCTACCGAGATTCCCCACGGTCTTAGTACCGCCAGAAGAGCACCCAGAACCTTTGTGAAGATTCTTGGAGCTGTAGCCAATCCGAATGGAAGAGCCACAAACTGGTAATGCCTGTCTAGGAAGGCAAACCTTAGGTACCGATAATGATCTTTGTGAATCGGTATGTGAAGGTAAGCATCCTTTAAATCTACAGTGGTCATGTATTGACCCTCTTGGATCATAGGTAAAATTGTCCGAATAGTCTCCATCTTGAACGATGGAACTCTTAGGAATTTGTTTAGGATCTTTAAGTCCAGGATTGGTCTGAAAGTTCCCTCTTTTTTGGGAACCACAAACAGATTTGAGTAAAACCCCTGTCCCTGTTCCGATCGTGGAACTGGATGGATTACTCCCATTAACAAGAGCTCTTGTACGCAGCGTAGAAACGCCTCTTTCTTTGTCTGGATTGTTGACAATCTTGACAGATGAAATCTCTCTCTTGGAGGAGAGTATTTGAAGTCCAGAAGGTATCCCTGAGATATTATCTCTAGCGCCCAGGGATCCTGAACATCTCTTGCCCAAGCCTGGGCGAAGAGAGAAAGTCTGCCCCCCACTAGATCCGATCCCGGATCGGGGGCCCTCAATTCATGCTGTTTTAGGGGCAGCAGCAGGTTTCCTAGTCTGCTTGCCCTTGTTCCAGGACTGGTTAGGTTTCCAGCCTTGTCTGTAGCGAGCAACAGCTCCTTCCTGTTTTGGTGCAGAGGAAGTTGATGCTGCTCCTGCTTTGAAATTACGAAAGGAACGAAAATTAGACTGTCTAGTCTTGGCTTTGGCTTTGTCCTGAGGCAGGGCATGGCCTTTACCTCCTGTAATGTCAGCGATAATCTCTTTCAACCCGGGCCCGAATAAGGTCTGCCCTTTGAAAGGTATATTAAGCAATTTAGACTTAGAAGTAACATCAGCTGACCAGGATTTTAGCCACAGCGCCCTGCGTGCCTGAATGGCGAATCCTGAATTCTTCGCCGTAAGTTTAGTAAGATGTACTACGGCCTCCGAAATGAATGAATTAGCTAGTTTAAGGACTCTAAGCCTGTCCGTAATGTCGTCCAGAGTAGCTGAACCAATGTTCTCTTCCAGAGACTCAATCCAGAATGCCGCTGCAGCCGTGATCGGCGCAATGCATGCAAGGGGTTGCAATATAAAACCTTGTTGAACAAACATTTTCTTAAGGTAACCCTCTAACTTTTTATCCATTGGATCTGAAAAAGCACAGCTATCCTCCACCGGGATAGTGGTACGCTTAGCTAAGGTAGAAACTGCTCCCTCCACCTTAGGGACCGTTTGCCATAAGTCCCTTGTGGTGGCGTCTATTGGAAACATTTTTCTAAATATCGGAGGGGGTGAGAACGGCACACCGGGTCTATCCCACTCCTTAGTAACAATTTCAGTAAGTCTCTTAGGTATAGGAAAAACCTCAGTACTCGTCGGTACCGCAAAATATTTATCCAACCTACACATTTTCTCTGGTATTGCAACTGTGTTAAATCATTCAGAGCCGCTAACACCTCCCCTAGTAATACACGGAGGTTTTCCAGTTTAAATTTAAAATTTGAAATATCTGAATCCAGTCTGTTTGGATCAGAACCGTCACCCACAGAATGAAGTTCTCCGTCCTCATGTTCTGCCACCTGTGACGCAGTGTCTGACATGGCCCTAATATTATCAGCGCACTCTGTTCTCACCCCAGAGTGATCACGCTTACCTCTTAGTTCTGGTAATTTAGCCAAAACCTCAGTCATAACAGTAGCCATATCCTGTAATGTGATTTGTAATGGCCGCCCAGATGTACTTGGCGCTACAATATCACGCACCTCCCTCTGAGCGGGAGATGTAGGTACTGACACGTGAGGCGAGTTAGTCGGCATAACTCTCCCCTCGTTGTTTGGTGAAATTTGTTCAATTTGTACAGATTGACTTTTATTTAAAGTAGCATCAATACAGTTAGTACATAAATTTCTATTGGGCTCCACTTTGGCATTGCAACAAATGACACAGGTATCATCCTCTGAATCAGACATGTTTAACACACTAGCAAATAAACTTGCAACTTGGAAATACAATTCAATTAGAATAATATTAAAATGTACTGTGCCTTTAAGAAGCACAGAAGATCTATGACAGTTGAAAATTAATAAATTGAAACAGTTATAGCCTCAATCCTTGTAAACAACACAACTTTAGCAAAGGTTTAATCCCATTAGCAAAGATAACAAATTCTGAAAGCAGGAAACAAATGACAGAATAAACGTTTTTTATCTCAGTCAAACTATAATTCTCACAGCTCTGCTGAGAGAAATTACCTCCCTCAAAATAAGTTTTGAAGACCCCTGAGCTCTGTAGAGATGAACCGGATCATGCAGGGAATACAATGAGTTGCTGACTGAAATATTTGATGCATAGAAAAAGCGCCAAAAAACGGCCCCTCCCCCTCACACACAGCAGTGAGGGAGAACAGAAACTGTCAGAAAAACAGATTAAGCAACTGCCAAGTGGAAAAATAGTGCCCAAACATTTATTCACACAGTACCTCAGCAAATGAAAACGATTTTACATTCCAGCAAAAACGTTAAACATAATCTCTAGTTATTAAACAGCTTTATGTATTTCTTACAGTGTAATTCTAGTGAAGTACCATTCCCCAGAATACTGAAGTGTAAAGTATACATACATGACATTATATCGGTATGGCAGGATTTTCTCATCAATTCCATTGTCAGAAAATAAAAACTGCTACATACCTCTATGCAGATTCATCTGCCCGCTGTCCCCTGATCTGAAGTTTACCTCACTCCTCAGATGGCCGAGAACAGCAATATGATCTTAACTACTCCGGCTAAAATCATAGCAAAACTCTGGTAGATTCTTCTTCAAACTCTGCCAGAGAGGTAATAACACACTCCGGTGCTATTTTAAAATAACAAACTTTTGATTGAAGATATAAAACTAAGTATAATCACCATAGTCCTCTCACACATCCTATCTAGTCGTTGGGTGCAAGAGAATGACTGGGAGTGACGTAGAGGGGAGGAGCTATATGCAGCTCTGCTGGGTGAATCCTCTTGCACTTCCTGTTGGGGAGGAGTAATATCCCAGAAGTAATGATGACCCGTGGACTGATCACACTTAACAGAAGAAACATATTTATAGTTAGAATAAGGGATGTGGAAATGTGAGACTCAGAAGTACTAATCTAAGCATTTAAAATTATTTTGTGCATGGTTTTGTTTAAGCACAAACATATCTGTATTGAAGTCATTTGCATAGTTTGTTTAGTTTAAAGGGACATACAAATTAAATGTTCATGGTTCAGATAGAGCATGTAATTTTAAGAGGCTTTTCACTTTTATTTACCAACAACATTATTACCTTCTGTTCTTCTTTGTTGAAAATATCTAGATAGACTGAGGAGCTCCAATGCACTACAAACATATGCCTCGTGTCATTCGCTTACCAGCTATGTACCAGTAGTGAAAGGCTGCTCTGTTCTGTGTTTAACCTTAGCATTAGGATACTTGCTAAATGTAGCAAGATCTGCAGCCCACGTTTGTGTATGGCTTATGGACAAATACGATATGAACATGACAGTCTAGATTTGTCTAGATGGTTCAGAACAGAGCCACAATAAAAAAAAAAAAATGTACACACTCTGCAGGTATCTTTATTTAAATGTAAGCTTAGGAGCCAGCCCATTTTTGGTTCAGAACCTGGGTAGCGCTTGCCGATTGGTGGCTACATTTAGACACCAATCAGAAAGCGCTACCCAGGTACTAAACCAAAAATGGGGTGGCTCTTATGCTTACTTTCCTGCTTTTTCAAATAAAGATACCAAGAGAACGAAGACAAATTGATAATAGAAGTGAATTAGAAAGTGGCTTAAAATTGCATGCTCTATCTGAATCATTAAAGTGCAATTTTGAATAGACTATTCCTAAATTAAAGTTGCTTTTATTGCTCCTATATTAGAGTTCATACATAAATCACCACAAAAAAAAAACTATTTATCCAAGAACTTATCTGATAAATTAATGTATTTCATGGTGGCGAGAGTCCACAAGCTAGTTACTGATGGGATATACATTCCTACCAGGAGGCGGCAAAGGTTTCAAAACCTCAAATGCCTATAAATACACCTCCTACCGCACTCATACCTTAGTTTAATGTATAGCAAATATAGTGAGGTGTATAAGGAGTAAAATTATAAAAAAGAAGAACAGGATAAATAATGTGCTTTATACAAAAAAAAAATCATAACCCCCCAAAAATGGGTAAGTTCTTACATAAACTATTTTTTCTTTCATATAGGTGGCGAGAATCCACAAGCTAGTTACTGATGGGATATAATACCCAAGATGAGTAACTATAGAGTGTGTGTGTGTATATATATGTATATATATATATATATATATATATATATATATATATATATATATATATATATATATATATATATATATATATATACACACACACATATATATATATATATATATATATATATATATATATATATATATATATATATATATATACACACACACACATACATACATACACACATACAATACATGACCTTTTTCGCATTAATTATATTAGTGGTAAGCAAACCATGGCCAGTAATCGTAATCAAATAGTGAGACCAGCAAAGATGCGCACCCCTATACGCTATGACATAAATCGCATCATCACATGCGCAACATGCAAAGCTGTAGTGGATTTCAAATATCACTCTAAAAAGCAGGTAAGAATTTTGATTGTGAATACAAAAAAACTAAATGTATCTAAGTAAAGCATAGTGGATACGTCTATTATAGCTGCATAAAATGTGATTATGAACATTCCATGAGACTAACATAATTCTTAGCATCCTAATTTATAAATAAATTACTAGCTCCAAAAAAAAAAAAAATGCTTCACACTCTACCAACCTTGACAAATATTTAGTCACAAAATAAAGTCGCTAAAAAAGAGCACTGAATTACTGACTCAAGGCATGTATACAAACAATATATAACAACTTTACTTAAAAAGTGCCCAATCCATAGCTGAGAGTGTCATATATAATAAAAAGTATATACTTACCGTGTAAGACACCCATCACATATATATAGCAGACAGCCAAACCAGTACTGAAACATCAGTAGAGTTAAATGGTACAAGAGTATATTGTCAATCTATAAAGGGAGGCAGCAGATGAATCCTTGCGACCGATTTACATAAAGCCTTATGAAAAGCTTTCCCATAGGTAAAAACATGATATCATCAGGCAATACTCCCTTCACATCCCTCAGATAAACACTGCACTTAGAGAGGAACTGGGCTTCAATATGCTTAGAAGCCCCTTTCACTGAAGAAATTGAGCACATCATGCTTCACCATCTCCTAAGGAGGAAAAGTTTCTTAAACTGAGGTATCAGTGAGGTGGGAAGTGTATTTATAGGCATTTGAGGTTTCGGAAACTTTACCCCCTCCTGGTAGTAATGTATATCCCATATGTCACTAGCTCATGGACTCTTGCCACCTATATGAAAGAAAGATACTTTGCTCGTGTAGTGCAAGTATTGCAATGCATAGTTTATATAAGGAAAAACATAAATGGTGCTTACCTGATAATTTCCTTTTCTTCTGATGGAAAGAGTCCACAGCTGCATTCATTACTTTTGGGAAATAAGAACCTGGCCACCAGGAGGAGGAAAAGACACCCCAGTCAAAGGCTTAAATACTCCTCCCACACCCCTCATCCCGCAGTCATTCTGCGGAGGAACAAGGAACAGTAGAAGAAATATAAGGGTGAAAGGTGCCAGAAGAACATAAGGACGACCCACATAAAATTACGGGTGGGGAGCTGTGGACTCTTTCCATTAGAAGAAAAGGAAATTATCAGGTAAGCATAATTTATGTTTTTCTTCTTAAATGGAAAGTCTACAGCTGCATTCATTACTTTTGGGAAAACAATACCCAAGCTATAGAGGACACTGAATGCCAAGACAGGAGGGTACAATAGGCAGCCCATACTGAGGAAACCAGACCTGAACCTCTACCCAATAAAAAAAAAAAAACACTTTGTCCGACGCCGAGAAAATTTTAAAGAGGAAAAGCCCCAATGACACTGACTCGCAGTTAGTCCAGAAGCCAAACTAGAGACCACAAACGGACTCGACTGAGCCAACAGTCCTCCAGGAGACACTGTCGCACAACAGACGGTCCCCCACCGCTCACCTCCCACAAATGAAGGGGACACCAGCCGAAACCCCAAGGGAACAAGGCAAAGGAGAACCGAGGAAACCAAAAGGTCCCCTAATACAAAAAAGAACACCTCCAAGAGTGAGCCCAGCTCACAGAGACCCAAAGGGACCCAAAGAGGGAAAGGAGGCCACGCCTATACCAAGCGAAACCCGGGATAAGACCGGGCACAGAGACAGAACAGATGTCTCTCCAACATCCTGCAAGAACGGAATGCAACTGAAGAGGCAAAGTCCTCCCAGTGTCCGACCATAGAATACCAAGGCATTCGACCATGAAAAAGTGTGTAATACACCCAGGTGAAAAGCCCCAAGTTTGAGAACACAGAGTCCATAAAAGGACGACACAGAGGGTACTTGCGAGGAAGAAGAAGCAGTCAAGCAAGAAACAGATTGCAAAAGCATCCCCCGGACAGAGGGCACGCTCCAGGCAACCTAAGTCGCCAGACCTACACACAGATCCCTAAAAAGGGGAACACAAAACCTCAATCAAGGCCCCCCGAGGAGAGTATACCCTCAAAACCCGAAGGAAGAGTAAACCCTCTTCTGAAATCAATGGAGCAAGTTGAAAGGAAAATCTATACCTTAGCAGACTGAGCTAACAGGATAGACTCAACAAGCTCACACATCCAGGAGACTGCTACCCGAACGCAGCGCCTTAGACCGCTCGGCCATCCTGACCTGCAGACCCACACCCAGCTGGACCAACCCAGCCTCAGGGATCCAAGACAGGGGAACAAAAAAATCCTGATAAACAGGTACAGGAACGAGTGTAAGAATAGCACAGCCATCCCCACAGAGTACAAGTACAACCCAACTCTGAAAACAGACAAAAAGGCCATAGACCTAAGGATCTATCAAAATAAAGACCCAACAAGTCTGACTTGGAGCCAGCAAGACCCCAGGGGGAACCAATCCCACCTTTCTGCATGTGTCAACAAGGCCAATCCAGATTCGTCGCCGGACACAGAATCTGAAATCAAAATATCACTAACTGGATAGAGGAAATATCAATATGGACTAAGTATGAAAACAAAAACGGCACCTGACAACCACAATGGCTGGGGCACTCACCACCTCCTATGACCAGACCCCTGCGGACTAGAATATCTCCTTCGCCCCACAGTCAGGAATGCAGAAATAGGGGAACGTAACGTAACCACGCCCGAACACAAGGTGAACCGAACAGTCCAAAAAAGCGTGCCCAACCAAAAGGCTGCGCCACTTCTAAAGGCCTCAAAGTTCCAACCACGAGCCCAAAAACATCACACATAAGCAGGTTGAATCACATAAGAAACATGATTATAAACCCACCTGTTCAATAACCCCCCTCAGGAGATATTAACCTTGATTCCAAGATACTAACAGAGAGTCACCGAGACCCTTATGTCATATAGTAAAGGTGTGGTAACCTCTCTGGAAAACATTCACATTACAGTACAAAGTAAAATGAAACTCTCTCACCGGAATCTACGCCGTGGAATAGGAACATGGCCTTTCAAGTGTGACGAATAGTGGCAGTCTCCGCCATGGACTTGAGAGAAGAAAGCAGGCATCAGAGCAAAGTTTGACAACGCTGATTGCTGGGGGAGCTGTTAATATGAGTCGGGATGGTTTCGCAGAAAGACTCTCCCTGCATCTCCGGACTCTAACTTTCATTTAAGCCCTCACTGAGAGACTGACAGGACTTCTTAAAACGCCTGTCCCATGCCGAAGAGTACTACCCTCCATAAGAGACAAAAAACAAAAATTAAAAAATTCTGACACGACACGTCTCTGCCAACTTCCTGGGACGAAAGGCAAAGAATGACTGGGGGATGAGGGGAGTGGGAGAAGTATTTAAGCCTTTGGCTGGGGTGTCTTTGCCTCCTCCTGGTGGCCAGGTTCTTATTTCCTAAAAGTAATGAATGCAGCTGTGGACTCTATCCATTTATGAAGAAAATTCTAGGATGATTAAAAAAAAAACATAATTTATGCTTACCTGATAAATTCCTTTCTTCTGTTGTGTGATCAGTCCACGGGTCATCATTACTTCTGGGATATTATCTGCTCCCCTACAGGAAGTGCAAGAGGATTCACCCAGCAGAGTTGCTATATAGCTCCTCCCCTCTACGTCACCTCCAGTCATTCGACCAAAGACCAACGAGAAAGGAGAAACCAAGGGTGTAGTGGTGACTGAATTATAATTTAAAAAATATTTACCTGCCTTAAAAAACAGGGCGGGCCGTGGACTGATCACACAACAGAAGAAAGGAATTTATCAGGTAAGCATAAATTATGTTTTCTTCTGTTATGTGTGATCAGTCCACGGGTCATCATTACTTCTGGGATACCAATACCAAAGCAAAAGTACACGGATGACGGGAGGGATAGGCAGGCTCATTATACAGAAGGAACCACTGCCTGAAGAACCTTTCTCCCAAAAATAGCCTCCGAAGAAGCAAAAGTGTCAAATTTGTAAAATTTGGAAAAAGTATGAAGCGAAGACCAAGTTGCAGCCTTGCAAATCTGTTCAACAGAGGCCTCATTCTTAAAGGCCCAAGTGGAAGCCACAGCTCTAGTGGAATGAGCTGTAATTCTTTCAGGAGGCTGCTGTCCAGCAGTCTCATAGGCTAAACGTATTATGCTACGAAGCCAAAAAGAGAGAGAGGTAGCAGAAGCTTTTTGACCTCTCCTCTGTCCAGAATAAACGACAAACAGGGAAGAAGTTTGGCGAAAATCTTTAGTTGCCTGCAAGTAGAACTTGAGGGCACGAACTACATCCAGATTGTGTAGAAGACGTTCCTTCTTTGAAGAAGGATTTGGACACAAGGATGGAACAACAATCTCTTGATTGATATTCCTGTTAGAAACAACCTTAGGTAAGAACCCAGGTTTAGTACGCAGAACTACCTTGTCTGAGTGAAAGATCAGATAAGGAGAATCACAATGTAGGGCTGATAACTCAGAGACTCTTCGAGCCGAGGAAATAGCCATTAAAAATAGAACTTTCCAAGATAACAATTTTATATCAATGGAATGAAGGGGTTCAAACGGAACACCCTGTAAAACGTTAAGAACTAAGTTTAAACTCCATGGCGGAGCAACAGTTTTAAACACAGGCTTGATCCTAGCTAAAGCCTGACAAAAGGCCTGGATGTCTGAATTTTCTGACAGACGCCTGTGTAACAAGATGGACAGAGCTGAGATCTGTCCCTTTAATGAGCTAGCCGATAAACCCTTTTCTAAACCTTCTTGTAGAAAAGACAATATCCTAGGAATCCTAACCTTACTCCAGGAGTAATCTTTGGATTCACACCAGAATAGGTATTTACGCCATATTTTATGGTAAATCTTTCTGGTAACAGGCTTCCTAGCCTGTATCAGGGTATCAATAACCGACTCAGAAAAACCACGTTTTGATAAAATCAAGCGTTCAATTTCCAAGCAGTCAGCTTCAGAGAAGTTAGACTTTGATGTTTGAATGGACCCTGAATCAGAAGGTCCTGTCTTAGAGGTAGAGACCAAGGCGGACAGGATGACATGTCCACTAGATCTGCATACCAGGTCCTGCGCGGCCATGCAGGCGCTATTAGAATCACTGATGCTCTCTCCTGTTTGATTTTGGCAATCAATCGAGGAAGCAGCGGGAAGGGTGGAAACACATAAGCCATCCTGAAGTTCCAAGGTGCTGTCAAAGCATCTATCAGAACCGCTCCCGGATCCCTGGATCTGGATCCGTAGCGAGGAAGTTTGGCGTTCTGGCGAGACGCCATGAGATCTATCTCTGGTTTGCCCCAACGTTGAAGTATTTGGGCAAAGACCTCCGGATGAAGTTCCCACTCCCCCGGATGAAGAGTCTGGCGACTCAAGAAATCCGCCTCCCAGTTCTCCACTCCCGGGATGTGGATTGCTGACAGGTGGCAAGAGTGAGACTCTGCCCAGCGAATTATCTTTGATACTTCTATCATTGCTAGGGAGCTTCTTGTCCCTCCTTGATGGTTGATGTAAGCTACAGTCGTGATGTTGTCCGACTGAAACCTGATGAACCCCCGAGTCTTTAACTGGGGCCAAGCTAGAAGGGCATTGAGAACTGCTCTCAATTCCAGAATGTTTATTGGCAGGAGACTTTCCTCCTGACTCCATTGTCCCTGAGCCTTCAGAGAATTCCAGACAGCGCCCCAACCTAGAAGGCTGGCGTCTGTTGTTACAATTGTCCAGTCCGGCCTGCTGAACGGCATCCCCCTGGACAGATGTGGCCGAGAAAGCCACCATAGAAGAGAGTTTCTGGTCTCTTGATCCAGATTCAGAGTGGGGGACAAATCTGAGTAATCCCCATTCCACTGACTCAGCATGCACAATTGCAGCGGTCTGAGATGTAGGCGTGCAAAGGGAACTATGTCCATTGCTGCTACCATTAAGCCGATCACCTCCATGCATTGAGCTACTGACGGGAGTTGAATGGAATGAAGGACACGGCATGCATTTAGAAGCTTTGTTAATCTGTCTTCTGTCAGATAAATCTTCATTTCTACAGAATCTATAAGAGTCCCCAAGAATGGAACTCTTGTGAGAGGAAAGAGAGAACTCTTCTTTTCGTTCACTTTCCATCCATGCGACCTTAGAAATGCCAGAACTAACTCTGTATGAGACTTGGCAGTTTGAAAGCTTGAAGCTTGTATCAGAATGTCGTCTAGGTACGGAGCTACCGAAATTCCTCGCGGTCTTAGTACCGCCAGAAGGGCACCCAGAACCTTTGTAAAGATTCTTGGAGCCGTAGCCAAACCGAATGGAAGGGCTACAAACTGGTAATGCCTGTTTAAGAAGGCAAACCTTAGATACCGGTAATGATCCTTGTGAATCGGTATGTGAAGGTAAGCATCCTTTAAATCCACTGTGGTCATGTACTGACCCTCTTGGATCATGGGTAAGATTGTCCGAATAGTTTCCATTTTGAACGATGGAACTCTTAGGAATTTGTTTAGGATCTTTAAATCCAAGATTGGCCTGAAAGTTCCCTCTTTTTTGGGAACCACAAACAGGTTTGAGTAAAACCCTTGTCCTTGTTCCGACCGCGGAACCGGATGGATCACTCCCATTAATAATAGATCTTGTACACAGCGTAGAAACGCGTCCTTTATTTGGTTTGTTGACAACCTTGACAGATGAAATCTCCCTCTTGGGGGAGAGAATTTGAAGTCTAGAAGGTATCCCTGAGATATGATCTCTAGCGCCCAGGGATCCTGGACATCTCTTGCCCAAGCCTGGGCGAAGAGAGAGAGTCTGCCCCCCACTAGATCCGGTCCCGGATCGGGGGCCCTCGGTTCATGCTGTCTTTGGGGCAGCAGCAGGTTTACTGGTCTGCTTGCCCTTGTTCCAGGACTGGTTAGGCTTCCAGCCTTGTCTGTAACGAGCAACAGCTCCTCCCTGTTTTGGTGCAGTGGAAGTTGGCGCTGCTCCTGCTTTGAAATTCCGAAAGGGACGAAAATTAGACTGTCTAGCCTTAGCTTTGGCTTTGTCTTGAGGTAGAGCGTGGCCCTTACCTCCTGTAATGTCAGCAATAATTTCTTTCAAACCGGGCCCAAATAAAGTTTGCCCCTTGAAAGGTATATTAAGTAATTTGGACTTAGAAGTTACATCAGCCGACCAGGATTTTAGCCACAGCGCCCTGCGTGCCTGAATGGCGAATCCTGAATTCTTAGCCGTAAGTTTGGTTAAATGTACTACGGCCTCCGAAATGAATGAATTAGCTAGTTTAAGGACTCTAAGCCTGTCCGTAATGTCGTCCAGCGTAGCTGAACTAAGGTTCTCTTCCAGAGACTCAATCCAAAATGCTGCCGCAGCCGTGATCGGCGCGATGCATGCAAGGGGTTGTAATATAAAACCTTGTTGAACAAACATTTTCTTAAGGTAACCCTCTAATTTTTTATCCATAGGATCTGAAAAGGCACAGCTATCCTCCACCGGGATAGTGGTACGCTTAGCTAAAGTAGAAACTGCTCCCTCCACCTTAGGGACCGTTTGCCATAAGTCCCGTGTGGTGGCGTCTATTGGAAACATCTTTCTAAATATTGGAGGGGGTGAGAACGGCACACCGGGTCTATCCCACTCCTTAGTAACAATTTCAGTTAATCTCTTAGGTATAGGAAAAACGTCAGTACTCGCCGGTACCGCAAAGTATTTATCCAACCTACACATTTTCTCTGGTATTGCAACAGCGTTACAATCGTTGAGAGCTGCTAAGACCTCCCCTAGTAATACACGGAGGTTTTCCAATTTAAATTTAAAATTTGAAATATCTGAATCCAATCTGTTTGGATCAGAACCGTCACCCACAGAATGAAGCTCTCCGTCCTCATGCTCTGCAAGCTGTGACGCAGTATCAGACATGGCCCTAGAATTATCAGCGCACTCTGTTCTCACCCCAGAGTGATCACGCTTGCCTCTTAGTTCTGGTAATTTAGCCAAAACTTCGGTCATAACAGTAGCCATATCTTGTAATGTTATCTGTAATGGCTGCCCAGATGTACTAGGCGCCATAATATCACGCACCTCCCGGGCGGGAGATGCAGGTACTGACACGTGAGGCGAGTTAGTCGGCATAACTCTCCCCTCGCTATTTGGTGAAATTTGTTCAATTTGTACAGATTGGCTTTTATTTAAGGTAGCATCAATACAGTTAGTACATAAATTTCTATTGGGCTCCACCTTGGCATTGGAACAAATGACACAGGTATCTTCCTCTGAATCAGACATGTTTAACACACTGGCAATAAACATGCAACTCGGTTACAATGTTATTTAATAAAAACGTACTGTGCCTCAAGAAGCACTAAACGATTAAATGACAGATGAAATAATGAACTGAAAAACAGTTATAGCATCACTCTTAACAAACAACACAACTTTTTAGCAAAGGTTTGTTCCCATTAGTAAAATAACACTAATTAAATTTTAAACATAAAAATTACAGAGCAACGTTTTAAATCACAGTCACTATATAAGTCTCACAGCTCTGCTGAGAGAATCTACTTCCCTTCAAAGAAGTTTGAAGACCCCTGAGTTCTGTTAGAGATGAACCGGATCATGCAGAAAAACTGACTGGAAATTTTTGATGCGTAGCAAAGAGCGCCAAAAACGGCCCCTCCCTCTCACACACAGCAGTGAGAGAGAAACGAAACTGTCATAATTAACACAAGCAAACTGCCAAGTGGAAAAATAATGCCCAAATACTTATTCACTCAGTACCTCATTAATGCAAACGATTCTACATTCCAGCAAAAACGTTTAACATGAAAAATACCTAATAAAAGGTTTAATGTACTTTTACAGAGTAATTCCGGTGAAATACCATCCCCAGAATACTAAAGTGTAGAGTATACATACATGTTCATTATAACGGTATGGCAGGATTTTTTCATCAATTCCATTCAGAAAATAAAAACTGCTACATACCTCAATGCAGATTCAACTGCCCGCTGTCCCCTGATCTGAAGTTTTTACCTCCCTCAGATGGCCGAGAAACAGCAATATGATCTTAACTACTCCGGTTAAAATCATAAGAAAAACTCTGGTAGATTCTTCTTCAAACTCTGCCAGAGGGGTAATAACACGCTCCGGTGCTATTGTAAAATAACAAACTTTTGATTGAAGTTCTAAAAACTAAGTATAATCACCATAGTCCTCTCACACCTCCTATCTAGTCTTTGGGTGCAAGAGAATGACTGGAGGTGACGTAGAGGGGAGGAGCTATATAGCAACTCTGCTGGGTGAATCCTCTTGCACTTCCTGTAGGGGAGCAGATAATATCCCAGAAGTAATGATGACCCGTGGACTGATCACACATAACAGAAGAAAAAAAAATCTTTTTGAAATTATGGCCAGATTGATGAACTAACAAAGATCTAAACTGCCTAAATCACCACGGAAAAGTGACAAAAACCTTTCCAAGAGAAGGCCTGGGAACCAATGTGATAGAAGAGGAGATAGGATCATGGAAAAGAACATAAGAGGTGGAGAGACCAAAAGAATGCCACTTACTAAAAAAGAATATTCTCTTAAAAACATACCTGATCTGGATTATAAGAATATAAAAGATATAACAAACAGTGGGTATGGGTTCTTTATATCATTATTCCAGACAGAAAAAATAATAGGCTCAGTCTTAACCTAATATACAGTATCAACAGATCCAAGTCCAAAGAGATGAGAATGGTATTTGGAAATCTTAGGGTTCAAGTTTGTAGTCTCCCCATGAGTTCTTTATTCTTATAAACATCCTACATTTCAAGACCCATGAATTTTTTTGAGAATAATTTTTGGACTCAAATATGATAATGTGACATAGTTGGCTCAAATTAATCACAAATATGATGTGTAAAACTAAAATTACATAACTGTTGACAGGTCTGCAGAAAATTACTTTCTCTCAAGTGTCTACTTTCCACCAACTACCATCTGAACTGATCATTATTTTGTCATAGCTTGGATGGAGACATGGCTTGATGCTCATTTACTGCCCGTGTAGGCTTGATAATCCTTTATCCTGGAAGATAAATTAAATGCTGGGCAATAAATACATTCCTTCTGTGGATCTATGAACAGATTTGAATAAAAAGGTATGACCCTCTCCCCAAAGTAGAATGGGAACAACCACAAAATAAAGGAGATTCTGCAAACATTTCCAGAAATCTCTGTTCGTCATAGTAAACCATTTGAATGAGAGATGTAAAATTAAACAACAATACATAAATACTTGGGCCAAATCTGGAGCCTCTGCATTTTCAAAAAAGCTTTCCAACATTTCCTGTTCTTGCAGATACACAGAGTTTAGTGGTAGTGTTCATATACTGATAGAGGAAAGAACTTCAGTCCCCAGTAACATTTTGAACAAATTCTGTGTGTCTATAATAATTTTTTTTTTATTATTATTTTTTTAAATAGTTTTTATTGAGGTGCTTAAACATGCAAAATAAGATGAAAAAAAGGACATTGTATATTTTTATACAGACATTGTCACATGTACATTTGATTTATAACTGTGTGGTTGGCGAATATGTTAAAAAATTAGGAGCCAGGCAGTTAGATTTGTATATAGATATATGGATAATAACCCAAAAAGTTAGGAGCCAGGGGTAAAATTCTAGGAGCCAGTGGCACGCAGGCTCCTGGGTTTGTCGAGCCCTGAATTTATCACAATCTAAGTCTTGCCATGAAATAATTTATGAAACCTCAGATTTTTTTGCCTTATAGAGATACATTCTTTTTGTAATATCTTGGGCCACTCTTGGACCCTTGACTTCTTATAAGAATAATCCTTAGAAGGTAGAAAATGAAAGGCCGCTTTTGGACCTTAGTAGAGCTTGATATGTAAGTATGTGTAGCTTAAGGAGTTATCTGAAAATAATCAAATAAAAAAATAATCTGGCTGATGGTATACTAACAGATGAACAATAAACAGCAATGATATTAAGGTTGTGTAAGGTATACATCAATATGGTAAAATATTCAATAGGTTATATGAAGAAATATATAAACAATATTATAGGCAAATTATATATATATATATATATATATATATATATATATATATACACACACATATATATATATATATATATATATACATATATATATATATATATACATATACATATATATATATATATATATATATATATATATATATATATATATATAACATAATTTATGTAAGAACTTACCTGATAAATTAATTTCTTTCATATTAGCAAGAGTCCATGAGCTAGTGACGTATGGGATATACATTCCTACCAGGAGGGGCAAAGTTTCCCAAACCTCAAAATGCCTATAAATACACCGCTCACCACACCCACAATTCAGTTTAACGAATAGCCAAGAAGTGGAGTGATAAGAAAGGAGCGAAAGCATAAAAAAAATAAGGAATTGGAATAATTGTGCTTTATACAAAAAAATCATAACCACCACAAAAAAGGGTGGGCCTCATGGACTCTTGCTAATATGAAAGAAATGAATTTATCAGGTAAGTTCTTACATAAATTATGTTTTCTTTCATGTAATTAGCAAGAGTCCATGAGCTAGTGACGTATGGGATAGCAGATACCCAAGATGTGGAACTTCCACGCAAGAGTCACTAGAGAGGGAGGGATAAAATAAAGACAGCCAATTCCGCTGAAAAAATAATCCACAACCCAAATCAAAAAATGAAATAATAAGCAGCAGAATCAAACTGAAACAGCTGCCTGAAGTAATTTTCTACCAAAAACTGCTTCTGAAGAAGAGAAAACATCAAAATGGTAGAATTTAGTAAAAGTATGCAAAGAAGACCAAGTTGCTGCTTTGCAAATCTGATCAACCGAAGCTTCATTCTTAAAAGCCCAGGAAGTAGAAACTGACCTAGTAGAATGAGCTGTAATCCTTTGAGGCGGGGACTTACCCAACTCTACATAAGCATGATGAATCAAAGATTTTAACCAAGATGCCAAAGAAATAGCAGAAGCCTTCTGACCTTTCCTGGAACCAGAAAAGATAACAAATAGACTAGAAGTCTTTCTAAAACCTTTAGTAGCTTCAACATAATATTTCAAAGCTCTTACTACATCCAAAGAATGTAAAGATCTCTCCAGAGAACTTTTAGGATTAGGACACAATGAAGGGACAACAATTTCTCTACTAATGTTGTTAGAATTCACAACCTTAGGTAAAAATTGAAATGAAGTCTGCAACACCGCCTTATCTTGATGAAAAATCAGAAAAGGAGATTCACAAGAAAGAGCAGATAACTCAAACTCTTCTAGCAGAAGAGATGGCTAAAAGGAATAACACTTTCCAAGAAAGTAATTTAATATCCAGAGAATGCATAGGTTCAAACGGAGGAGCCTGTAAAGCCCTCAGAACCACATTAAGACTCCAAGGAGGAGAGATTGATTTAATGACAGGTTTGATACGAACCAAAGCCTGTACAAAACAATGAATATCAGGATGATTAGCAATCTTTCTGTGAAAAAGAACAGAAAGAGCAGAGATTTGACCTTTCAAGGAACTTGCAGACAAAACCTTATCCAAACCATCCTGAAGAAACTGTAAAATTCTAGGAATTCTAAAAGAATGCCAGGAGAATTTATGAGAAGAACACCAAGAAATGTAAGTCTTCCAGACTCGGTAATAAATCTTTCTAGACACAGATTTACGAGCCTGTATCATAGTATTAATCACTGAATCAGAGAAACCTCTATGACTAAGAATCAAGCGTTCAATCTCCATACCTTCAAATTTAATGATTTGAGATCCTGATGGAAAAATGGGCCTGAGATAGAAGGTCTGGCCTTAACGGAAGTGTCCAAGGTTGGCAACTTGCCATCCGAACTAGATCCGCATACCAAAACCTGTGAGGCCATGCTGGAGCCACCAGCAATACAGACGAACGTTCCATTAGAATTTTGGAAATCGCTTTTGGAAGAAGAACTAGAGGCGGAAAGATATAAGCAGGTTGATAATTCCAAGGAAGCGACAACGCGTCCACTGCTTCCGCCTGAGGATCCCTGGATCTGGACAGATACCTGGGGAGTTTCTTGTTTATGATGAGAGGCCATCAGATCTATTTCTGGAAGTCCCCAAATTTGAACAATCTGAAGAAATACCTCTGGGTGAAGAGACCATTCGCCCGGATGTAACGTCTGGCGACTGAGATAATCCGCTTCCCAATTGTCTACACCTGGGATGTGAACCGCAGAGATTAGACAGGAGCTGGATTCCACCCATACAAGTATCCGAGATACTTCTCTCATAGCCTGAGGACTGTGAGTCCCACCTTGATGATTGACATATGCCACGGTTGTGACATTGACTGTCTGAAAACAAATAAACGATTCTCTCTTCAGAAGATGCCAGAACTGAAGAGCTCTGAAAATCACACAGAGTTCCAAAATGTTGATTGGTAATTTCGCCTCCTGAAAATCCCAAACCCCCTGCGCTGTCAGAGATCCCCAAACAGCTCCCCAACCTGAAAGACTCGCATCTGTTGAGATTACAGTCCAGGTTGGAAGAACAAAAGGAGCCCCTTGAATTAGACGATGGTGATTCAAACACCAAGTCAGAGAAGATCGAACATTGGGATTTAAGGATATTAATTGTGATATCTTTGTATAATTCCTGCACCACTGGTTCAGCATACAAAGCTGAAGAGGTCTCATGTGAAAGCGAGCAAAGGGGATCGCGTCCGATGCAGCAGTCATGAGACCTAGAATTTCCATGCACAAAGCTACCCAAGGGAATGATTGAGACTGAAGGTTTCGACAAGCTGAAACCAACTTCAGACGTCTCTTTTCTGTTAGAGACAAAGTCATGGACACTGAATCTATTTGAAGATCCTTTGAGCTGTTGCTAGGCCAAACGGAAGGGCAACATACTGGTAATGCTGGTCTAGAAAAGAGAATCTCAGGAACTGATAGTGATCTAAATGAATTGGAATATGAAGATATGCATCCTGTAAGTCTATTGTATTTTACTGAACAAAAGGCAGAATAGTCCTTATAGACACCATTTTGAATGTTGGTATCCTTACATAACTATTCAATATTTTTAGATCCAGAACTGGTCTGAAGGAATTCTCCTTCTTTGGTACAATGAATAGATTTGAGTAAAACCCCAGACCCCGTTCCAGAACTGGAACTGGCACAATTACCCCAGCCAACTCTAGGTCTAAAACACATTTCAGAAACGCCTGAGCCTTCACTGGGTTTACTGGAATGCGTGAGAGAAAAAATCTTCTCACAGGCGGCCTTACCTTGAAACCTATTCTGTACCCTTGTGAAACAATGTTCTGAATCCAAAGACTGTGAATCGAATTGATCCAAATGTCTTTGAAAAATCGCAACCTGCCCCCTACCACCAGTGCTGGAATGAGGGCCGCACCTTCATTCGGATTTGGGAGCTGGTTTTGACTTTCTAAAAGACTTGGATTTATTCCAGACTGGAGAAGGTTTCCAAACAGAAACCGTTCCTTTAGGGGAAGGGTCAGGCTTTTGTTCCTTATTCTGACGAAAGGAACGAAAAAAATTAGCAGCCCTGTATTTACCTTTAGATTTTTTGTCCTGAGGCAAAAAGGTTCCTTTCCCCCCAGTAACAGTTGAAATTATAGAATCCAACTGTGAACCAAATAATTTATTACCTTGGAAAGAAAGAGAAAGCAAAGTTGACTTAGAAGTCATATCTGCATTCCAAGATTTAAGCCATAAAGCTCTTCTAGCTAAAATAGCTAAAGACATATACCTGACATCAATTCTAATGATATAAAAAATGGCATCACAAATAAAGTTATTAGCATGTTGAAGAAGTTTAACAATGCTATAAGCATTATGGTCTGACACTTGTTGCGCTAAAGCCTCCAACCAGAAAGTGGAAGCTGCAGCAACATCAGCCAAAGAAAACAGAATTTATGTTTACCTGATAAATTACTTTCTCCAACGGTGTGTCCGGTCCACGGCGTCATCCTTACTTGTGGGATATTCTCTTCCCCAACAGGAAATGGCAAAGAGCCCAGCAAAGCTGGTCACATGATCCCTCCTAGGCTCCGCCTACCCCAGTCATTCGACCGACGTTAAGGAGGAATATTTGCATAGGAGAAACCATATGAAACCGTGGTGACTGTAGTTAAAGAAAATAAATTATCAGACCTGATTAAAAAACCAGGGCGGGCCGTGGACCGGACACACCGTTGGAGAAAGTAATTTATCAGGTAAACATAAATTCTGTTTTCTCCAACATAGGTGTGTCCGGTCCACGGCGTCATCCTTACTTGTGGGAACCAATACCAAAGCTTTAGGACACGGATGATGGGAGGGAGCAAATCAGGTCACCTAGATGGAAGGCACCACGGCTTGCAAAACCTTTCTCCCAAAAATAGCCTCAGAAGAAGCAAAAGTATCAAACTTGTAAAATTTGGTAAAAGTGTGCAGTGAAGACCAAGTCGCTGCCCTACATATCTGATCAACAGAAGCCTCGTTCTTGAAGGCCCATGTGGAAGCCACAGCCCTAGTGGAATGAGCTGTGATTCTTTCGGGAGGCTGCCGTCCGGCACTCTCGTAAGCCAATCTGATGATGCTTTTAATCCAAAAAGAGAGAGAGGTAGAAGTTGCTTTTTGACCTCTCCTTTTACCGGAATAAACAACAAACAAGGAAGATGTTTGTCTAAAATCCTTTGTAGCATCTAAATAGAATTTTAGAGCGCGAACAACATCCAAATTGTGCAACAAACGTTCCTTCTTCGAAACTGGTTTCGGACACAGAGAAGGTACGATAATCTCCTGGTTAATGTTTTTGTTAGAAACAACTTTTGGAAGAAAACCAGGTTTAGTACGTAAAACCACCTTATCTGCATGGAACACCAGATAAGGAGGAGAACACTGCAGAGCAGATAATTCTGAAACTCTTCTAGCAGAAGAAATTGCAACCAAAAACAAAACTTTCCAAGATAATAACTTAATATCAACGGAATGTAAGGGTTCAAACGGAACCCCCTGAAGAACTGAAAGAACTAAGTTGAGACTCCAAGGAGGAGTCAAAGGTTTGTAAACAGGCTTGATTCTAACCAGAGCCTGAACAAAGGCTTGAACATCTGGCACAGCTGCCAGCTTTTTGTGAAGTAACACAGACAAGGCAGAAATCTGTCCCTTCAGGGAACTTGCAGATAATCCTTTGTCCAATCCTTCTTGAAGGAAGGATAGAATCTTAGGAATCTTAACCTTGTCCCAAGGGAATCCTTTAGATTCACACCAACAGATATATTTTTTCCAAATTTTGTGGTAAATCTTTCTAGTTACAGGCTTTCTGGCCTGAACAAGAGTATCGATAACAGAATCTGAGAACCCTCGCTTCGATAAGATCAAGCGTTCAATCTCCAAGCAGTCAGCTGGAGTGAGACCAGATTCGGATGTTCGAACGGACCTTGAACAAGAAGGTCTCGTCTCAAAGGTAGCTTCCATGGTGGAGCCGATGACATATTCACCAGATCTGCATACCAAGTCCTGCGTGGCCACGCAGGAGCTATCAAGATCACCGACGCCCTTTCCTGATTGATCCTGGCTACCAGCCTGGGGATGAGAGGAAACGGCGGGAATACATAAGCTAGTTTGAAGGTCCAAGGTGCTACTAGTGCATCCACTAGAGCCGCCTTGGGATCCCTGGATCTGGACCCGTAGCAAGGAACTTTGAAGTTCTGACGAGAGGCCATCAGATCCATGTCTGGAATGCCCCACAGTTGAGTGACTTGGGCAAAGATTTCCGGATGGAGTTCCCACTCCCCCGGATGCAATGTCTGACGACTCAGAAAATCCGCTTCCCAATTTTCCACTCCTGGGATGTGGATAGCAGACAGGTGGCAGGAGTGAGACTCCGCCCATAGAATGATTTTGGTCACTTCTTCCATCGCCAGGGAACTCCTTGTTCCCCCCTGATGGTTGATGTACGCAACAGTTGTCATGTTGTCTGATTGAAACCGTATGAACTTGGCCCTCGCTAGCTGAGGCCAAGCCTTGAGAGCATTGAATATCGCTCTCAGTTCCAGAATATTTATCGGTAGAAGAGATTCTTCCCGAGACCAAAGACCCTGAGCTTTCAGGGATCCCCAGACCGCGCCCCAGCCCATCAGACTGGCGTCGGTCGTGACAATGACCCACTCTGGTCTGCGGAAGGTCATCCCTCTTGACAGGTTGTCCAGGGACAGCCACCAACGGAGTGAGTCTCTGGTCCTCTGATTTACTTGTATCCTCGGAGACAAGTTTGTATAGTCCCCATTCCACTGACTGAGCATGCACAGTTGTAATGGTCTTAGATGAATGCGCGCAAAAGGAACTATGTCCATTGCCGCTACCATCAAACCTATCACTTCCATGCACTGCGCTATGGAAGGAAGAGGAACGGAATGAAGTATCCGACAAGAGTCTAAAAGTTTTGTTTTTCTGGCCTCTGTCAGAAAAATCCTCATTTCTAAGGAGTCTATTATTGTCCCCAAGAAGGGAACCCTTGTTGACGGAGATAGAGAACTCTTTTCCACGTTCACTTTCCATCCGTGAGATCTGAGAAAGGCCAGGACAATGTCCGTGTGAGCCTTTGCTTGAGGAAGGGACGACGCTTGAATCAGAATGTCGTCCAAGTAAGGTACTACAGCAATGCCCCTTGGTCTTAGCACAGCTAGAAGGGACCCTAGTACCTTTGTGAAAATCCTTGGAGCAGTGGCTAATCCGAAAGGAAGCGCCACGAACTGGTAATGCTTGTCCAGGAATGCGAACCTTAGGAACCGATGATGTTCCTTGTGGATAGGAATATGTAGATACGCATCCTTTAAATCCACCGTGGTCATGAATTGACCTTCCTGGATGGAAGGAAGAATTGTTCGAATGGTTTCCATTTTGAACGATGGAACCTTGAGAAACTTGTTTAAGATCTTGAGATCTAAGATTGGTCTGAACGTTCCCTCTTTTTTGGGAACTATGAACAGATTGGAGTAGAACCCCATCCCTTGTTCTCCTAATGGAACAGGATGAATCACTCCCATTTTTAACAGGTCTTCTACACAACGTAAGAATGCCTGTCTTTTTATGTGGTCTGAAGACAACTGAGACCTGTGGAACCTCCCCCTTGGGGGAAGCCCCTTGAATTCCAGAAGATAACCTTGGGAGACTATTTCTAGCGCCCAAGGATCCAGAACATCTCTTGCCCAAGCCTGAGCGAAGAGAGAGAGTCTGCCCCCCACCAGATCCGGTCCCGGATCGGGGGCCAACATTTCATGCTGTCTTGGTAGCAGTGGCAGGTTTCTTGGCCTGCTTTCCCTTGTTCCAGCCTTGCATTGGTCTCCAAGCTGGCTTGGCTTGAGAAGTATTACCCTCTTGCTTAGAGGACGTAGCACTTTGGGCTGGTCCGTTTCTACGAAAGGGACGAAAATTAGGTTTATTTTTGGCCTTGAAAGGCCGATCCTGAGGAAGGGCATGGCCCTTACCCCCAGTGATATCAGAGATAATCTCTTTCAAGTCAGGGCCAAACAGCGTTTTCCCCTTGAAAGGAATGTTAAGTAGCTTGTTCTTGGAAGACGCATCAGCTGACCAAGATTTCAACCAAAGCGCTCTGCGCGCCACAATAGCAAACCCAGAATTCTTAGCCGCTAACCTAGCCAATTGCAAAGTGGCGTCTAGGGTGAAAGAATTAGCCAATTTGAGAGCATTGATTCTGTCCATAATCTCCTCATAAGGAGGAGAATCACTATCGACCGCCTTTACCAGCTCATCGAACCAGAAACACGCGGCTGTAGTGACAGGGACAATGCATGAAATTGGTTGTAGAAGGTAACCCTGCTGAACAAACATCTTTTTAAGTAAACCTTCTAATTTTTTATCCATAGGATCTTTGAAAGCACAACTATCTTCAATGGGTATAGTGGTGCGTTTGTTTAAAGTGGAAACCGCTCCCTCGACCTTGGGGACTGTCTGCCATAAGTCCTTTCTGGGGTCGACCATAGGAAACAATTTTTTAAATATGGGGGGAGGGACGAAAGGAATACCGGGCCTTTCCCATTCTTTATTTACAATGTCCGCCACCCGCTTGGGTATAGGAAAAGCTTCTGGGAGCCCCGGGACCTCTAGGAACTTGTCCATTTTACATAGTTTCTCTGGGATGACCAACTTGTCACAATCATCCAGAGTGGATAATACCTCCTTAAGCAGAATGCGGAGATGTTCCAACTTAAATTTAAACGTAATCACATCAGGTTCAGCTTGTTGAGAAATGTTCCCTGAATCAGTAATTTCTCCCTCAGACAAAACCTCCCTGGCCCCATCAGACTGGTTTAGGGGCCCTTCAGAACCATTATTATCAGCGTCGTCATGCTCTTCAGTATCTAAAACAGAGCAGTCGCGCTTACGCTGATAAGTGTGCATTTTGGCTAAAATGTTTTTGACAGAATTATCCATTACAGCCGTTAATTGTTGCATAGTAAGGAGTATTGGCGCGCTAGATGTACTAGGGGCCTCCTGAGTGGGCAAGACTCGTGTAGACGAAGGAGGGAATGATGCAGTACCATGCTTACTCCCCTCACTTGAGGAATCATCTTGGGCATCATTGTCATTGTCACATAAATCACATTTATTTAAATGAGAAGGAACTCTGGCTTCCCCACATTCAGAACACAGTCTATCTGGTAGTTCAGACATGTTAAACAGGCATAAACTTGATAACAAAGTACAAAAAACGTTTTAAAATAAAACCGTTACTGTCACTTTAAATTTTAAACTGAACACACTTTATTACTGCAATTGCGAAAAAATATGAAGGAATTGCTCAAAATTCACCAAAATTTCACCACAGTGTCTTAAAGCCTTAAAAGTATTGCACCCCAAATTTGGAAGCTTTAACCCTTAAAATAACGGAACCGGAGCCGTTTTTAACTTTAACCCCTTTACAGTCCCTGGTGTCTGCTTTGCTGAGACCCAACCAAGCCCAAAGGGGAATACGATACCAAATGACGCCTTCAGAAAGTCTTTTCTATGCATCAGAGCTCCTCACACATGCGACTGCATGTCATGCCTCTCAAAAACAAGTGCGCAACACTGGCGCGAAAATGAGGCTCTGCCTATGATTTGTGAAAGCCCCTAAAGAGAAAGGTGTCTAAAAAAGTGCCTGCCGATATAAACTTATCAAAATACCCAGATTAAATGATTCCTCAAGGCTAAATATGTGTTAATAATGAATCGATTTAGCCCAGAAAAAGTCCACAGTCTTAATAATCCCTTGTGAAGCCCTTATTTACAATCTTAATAAACATGGCTTACCGGATCCCATAGGGAAAATGACAGCTTCCAGCATTACATCGTCTTGTTAGAATGTGTCATACCTCAAGCAGCAAGAGACTGCTCACTGTTCCCCCAACTGAAGTTAATTCCTCTCAACAGTCCTGTGTGGAACAGCCATGGATTTTAGTAACGGTTGCTAAAATCATTTTCCTCATACAAACAGAAATCTTCATCTCTTTTCTGTTTCTGAGTAAATAGTACATACCAGCACTATTTTAAAATAACAAACTCTTGATTGAATAATAAAAACTACAGTTAAACACTAAAAAACTCTAAGCCATCTCCGTGGAGATGTTGCCTGTACAACGGCAAAGAGAATGACTGGGGTAGGCGGAGCCTAGGAGGGATCATGTGACCAGCTTTGCTGGGCTCTTTGCCATTTCCTGTTGGGGAAGAGAATATCCCACAAGTAAGGATGACGCCGTGGACCGGACACACCTATGTTGGAGAAATAGCAGGTCTTAGAAGATTACCTGAACATAAATAAGCTCTCCTTAGAAAGGATTCAAGCTTCCTATCTAAAGGATCCTTAAAGGAAGTACTATCCGCCGTAGGAATAGTAGTACGTTTAGCAAGAGTAGAGATAGCCCCATCAACTTTAGGGATTTTGTCCCAAAATTCAAATCTATCAGATGGCACAGGGTACAATTTCTTAAACCTTGGAGAAGGAGTAAATGAAGTACCCAGACTATTCCATTCCCTAGAAATTACTTCTGAAATAGCATCAGGAACTGGAAAAACTTCAGGAATAACTACATGAGGTTAAAAAACGCTTAGTAGATTTAAACGCTTAGTAGATTTAGTATCAAGAGGACTAGACTCCTCCATATCTAATGCAATTAATACTTCTTTAAGTAAAGAACGAATAAACTCCATCTTAAATAAATATGAAGATTTATCAGTGTCAATCTCTGAGGCAGAATCTTCTGAACCAGATAGATCCTCATCAGAAACAGATAAGTCAGAATGATGGCGGTCACTTAAAAATTCATCTGAAATATGAGAAGTTTTAAAAGACCTTTTACGTTTACTGGAAGGAGGAATAACAGACATAGCCTTCCTAATAGAATTAGAAACAAAATCTTTTACATTAACAGGGACATCCTGAACATTAGATGTTGAAGGAAAAACAACAGGTAAAGGGTTATTACTAATGGAGACACTATCTGCGTTAGAAAGCTTATCATGACAACTAACACAAACTACAGCCGGAGGAACAGATACCAAAAGTTTACAACAGATGCACTTAACTTTGGTAGAACCAGCATCAGGCAGCGTCTTTCCAGAAGTAGATTCTGATCCAGGGTCAGGTTGTGACATCTTGCAATATGTAATAGAAAAAACAACATATAAAGCAAAATTATCAAATTCCTTAAATGACAGTTTCAGGAATGGGAAAAGATGCAAAATAAACAAGCCTCTAGCAACCAGAAGCAATAAAAAAGTGAGACTTAAATAATGTGAAAAAAGGTGGAGACCAGTATGACGCCCACATTTTTTGGCGCCAAGTATGACGCCCACATTATTGCCGCCAAGTATAACGCCCATATTTTTTGGCGCCAAGAATGACGCAACTTCCTCTGACGTCAAAAACGACGCCCACATTTTTTGGCGCAAAAGACATAATTTATGTAAGAACTTACCTGATAAATTCATTTCTTTCATATTAGCAAGAGTCCATGAGCTAGTGACGTATGGGATATACATTCCTACCAGGAGGGGCAAAGTTTCCCAAACCTCAAAATGCCTATAAATACACCACACCCACAATTCAGTTTAACGAATAGCCAAGAAGAGGGGTGATAAAAAAGGAGTGAAAGCATCAAAATAAGGAATTGGAATAATTGTGCTTTATACAAAAAAATCATAGCCACCACAAAAAAGGGGCGGGCCTCATGGACTCTTGCTAATATGAAAGAAATGAATTTATCAGGTAAGTTCTTACATAAATTATGTTTTCTTTCATGTAATTAGCAAGAGTCCATGAGCTAGTGACGTATGGGATAATAAATACCCAAGATGTGGAACTTCCACGCAAGAGTCACTAGAGAGGGAGGGATAAAATAAAGACAGCCAATTCCGCTGAAAAATAATAATCCACAACCGAAAACAAAAGTTTTAATAAAAACTGAAATTATAAGCAGAAGAATCAAACTGAAACAGCTGCCTGAAGTACTTTTCTACCAAAAACTGCTTCAGAAGAAGAAAACACATCAAAATGGTAGAATTTAGTAAAAGTATGCAAAGAAGACCAAGTTGCTGCTTTGCAAATCTGATCAACAGAAGCTTCATTCCTAAACGCCCAGGAAGTAGAAACTGACCTAGTAGAATGAGCCGTAATTCTTTGAGGCGGAGATTTACCCGACTCCACATAAGCATGATGAATCAAAGACTTTAACCAAGACGCTAAAGAAATGGCGGAGGCCTTCTGACCTTTTCTGGACCCAGAAAAGATAACAAATAGACTAGAAGTCTTTCTAAAATCTTTAGTAGCTTCAACATAATATTTTAAAGCTCTTACTACATCCAAAGAATGTAAAGATCTCTCCTTAGAATTCGTAGGATTAGGACACAAAGAAGGAACAACAATTTCTCTACTAATGTTGTTAGAATTCACAACCTTAGGTAAAAATTTAAATGAAGTCCGCAACACTGCCTTATCCTGATGAAAAATCAGAAAAGGAGATTCACAAGAAAGAGCAGATAACTCAGAAACTCTTCTAGGAGAAGAGATGGCTAAAAGGAACAGAACTTTCCAAGAAAGTAATTTAATGTCCAGAGAATGCATAGGTTCAAACGGAGGGGCTTGTAAAGCCCTCAGAACCAAATTAAGACTCCAAGGAGGAGAGATTGATTTAATGACAGGTTTGATACGAACCAAAGCCTGTACAAAACAATGAATATCAGGAAGATTAGCAATCTTTCTGTGAAAAAGAACAGAAAGAGCAGAGATTTGTCCTTTCAAGGAACTTGCAGACAAACCTTTATCCAAACCACCCTGAAGAAACTGTAAAATTCTAGGAATTCTAAAAGAATGCCAGGAGAATTTATGAGAAGAACACCAAGAAATGTAAGTCTTCCAGACTCGGTAATAAATCCTCCTAGACACAGATTTACAAGCCTGTAACATAGTATTAATTACTGAGTAAGAGAAACCTCTATGACTAAGAATCAAGCGTTCAATTTCCATGCCTTCAAATTTAATGATTTGAGATCCTGATGGAAAAAAGGGCCTTGAGATAGAAGGTCTGGTCTTAACGGAAGAGTCCAAGGTTGGCAACTGGCCATCCGAATGAGATCCGCATACCAAAACCTGTGAGGCCATGCTGGAGCCACCAGCAGTACAAACGAACGTTCCATTAGAATTTTGGAAATCCCTTTTGGAAGAAGAACTAGAGGCGGAAAGATATAGGCAGGATGATAATTCCAAGGAAGCGACAACGCGTCCACTGCCTCCGCCTGAGGATCCCTGGATCTGGACAGATACCTGGGAAGTTTCTTGTTTAGATGAGAGGCCATCAGATCTATTTCTGGAAGTCCCCAGATTTGAACAATCTGAAGAAATACCTCTGGATGAAGGGACCATTCGCCCGGATGTAACGTCTGGCGACTGAGACAATCCGCTTCCCAATTGTCTACACCTGGGATGTGAACCGCAGAGATAAGACAGGAGCTGGATTCCGCCCATACAAGTATCCGAGATACTTCTTTCATAGCCTGAGGACTGTGAGTCCCACCCTGATGATTGACATATACCACGGTTGTGATATTGTTTGTCTGAAAACAAATAAACGATTCTCTCTTCAGAAGAGGCCAGAACTGAAGAGCTCTGAAAATCGCACTGAGTTCCAAAATGTTGATTGGTAATCTCGCCTCCTGAGATTCCCAAACCCCCTGCGCTGTCAGAGATCCCCATAAAGGTCCCCAACCTGACAGACTCGCATCTGTTGAGATCACAGTCCAGGTTGGACGAACAAAAGAAGCCCCTTGGACTAAACGATGGTGATCTATCCACCACGTCAGAGAGTGTTGTACATTGGGATTTAAGGATATTAATTGTGATATCTTTGTATAATCCCTGCACCATTGGTTCAGTATACAAAGCTGAAGAGGTCGCATGTGAAAACGAGCAAAGGGGATCGCGTCCGATGCAGCAGTCATGAGACCTAGAATTTCCATGCATAAAGCTACCGAAGGGAATGATTGAGACTGAAGGTTTCGACAGGCTGAAACCAATTTCAGACGTCTCTTTTCTGTTAGAGACAAGGTCATGGACACTGAATCTATTTGAAAACCCAAAAAGGTTACCTTTGTCTGAGGAATCAACAAACTCTTTGGTAAATTTATCCTCCAACCATGTCTTTGAAGAAACGACACAAGTTGATTCGTATGAGATTCTGCAGAATGTGAAGACTGAGCAAGTACCAAGATATCGTCCAAATAAGGAAATACCGCAATACCCTGTTCTCTGATTACAGAGAGAAGGGCACCGAGAACCTTTGAAAAGATCCTTGGAGCTGTTGCTAGGCCAAACGGAAGGGCCACAAACTGGTAATGCTTGTCTAGAAAAGAGAATCTCAGAAACTGAAAGTGATCTGGATGAATCGGAATATGAAGATATGCACCCTGTAAATCTATTGTGGACATATAATGCCCTTGCTGAACAAAAGGCAGAATAGTCCTTATAGTTACCATTTTAAATGTTGGTATCCTTACATAACGATTCAATATCTTTAAATCCAGAACTGGTCTGAAGGAATTCTCCTCCTTTGGTACAATAATTAGATTTGAGTAAAACCCCAGACCCTGCTCCAGAACTGGAACTGGCACAATTACTCCAGCCAAATCGAGATCTGAAACACATTTCAGAAATGCCTGAGCCTTCACTGGATTTATTGGAATGCGAGAGAGAAAAAATCTCTTCGCAGGCGGCCTTACCTTGAAACCTATTCTGTACCCTTGTGAAACAATGCTCTGAATCCAAAGACTGTGAATCGAATTGATCCAAATGTCTTTGAAAAAACGTAACCTGCCCCCTACCAGCTGTGCTGGAATGAGGGCCGCACCTTCATGTGGACTTGGGAGCTGGTTTTGACTTTCTAAAAGGCTTGGATTTATTCCAGATTGTAGAAGGTTTCCAAACAGAAACCGTTCCTTTAGGGGAAGGGTCAGGCTTCTGTTCCTTATTCTGACGAAAGGAACGAAAACGATTAGCAGCCCTATATTTACCTTTAGATTTTTTGTCCTGAGGCAAAAAAGTTCTTTTCCCCCCGGTAACAGTTGAAATAATAGAATCTAACTGGGAACCAAATAATTTATTACCTTGGAAAGAAAGAGAAAGCAAAGTTGACTTAGAAGACATATCTGCATTCCAAGTTTTAAGACATATACCTGACATCAACTCTAATGATATCAAAGATGGCATCACAAATAAAGTTATTAGCATGTTGAAGAAGTTTAACAATGCTATGAGCATTATGGTCTTTATGGTCTGATACTTGTTGTGCTAAAGCCTCAAATCAAAAAGTGGAAGCGGCAGCAACATCAGCCAAAGAAAACAGAATTTATGTTTACCTGATAAATTACTTTCTCCAACGGTGTGTCCGGTCCACGGCGTCATCCTTACTTGTGGGATATTCTCTTCCCCAACAGGAAATGGCAAAGAGCCCAGCAAAGCTGGTCACATGATCCCTGCTAGGCTCCGCCTACCCCAGTCATTCGACCGACGTTAAGGAGGAATATTTGCATAGGAGAAACCATATGGTACCGTGGTGACTGTAGTTAAAGAAAATAAATTATCAGACCTGATTAAAAAAACCAGGGCGGGCCGTGGACCGGACACACCGTTGGAGAAAGTAATTTATCAGGTAAACATAAATTCTGTTTTCTCCAACATAGGTGTGTCCGGTCCACGGCGTCATCCTTACTTGTGGGAACCAATACCAAAGCTTTAGGACACGGATGAAGGGAGGGAGCAAATCAGGTCACCTAAATGGAAGGCACCACGGCTTGCAAAACCTTTCTCCCAAAAATAGCCTCAGAAGAAGCAAAAGTATCAAACTTGTAAAATTTGGTAAAAGTGTGCAGTGAAGACCAAGTCGCTGCCCTACATATCTGATCAACAGAAGCCTCGTTCTTGAAGGCCCATGTGGAAGCCACAGCCCTAGTGGAATGAGCTGTGATTCTTTCGGGAGGCTGCCGTCCGGCAGTCTCGTAAGCCAATCTGATGATGCTTTTAATCCAAAAAGAGAGAGAGGTAGAAGTTGCTTTTTGACCTCTCCTTTTACCAGAATAAACAACAAACAAGGAAGATGTTTGTCTAAAATCCTTTGTAGCATCTAAATAGAATTTTAGAGCGCGAACAACATCCAAATTGTGCAACAAACGTTCCTTCTTTGAAACTGGTTTCGGACACAGAGAAGGTACGATAATCTCCTGGTTAATGTTTTTGTTAGAAACAACTTTTGGAAGAAAACCAGGTTTAGTACGTAAAACCACCTTATCTGCATGGAACACCAGATAAGGAGGAGAACACTGCAGAGCAGATAATTCTGAAACTCTTCTAGCAGAAGAAATTGCAACTAAAAACAAAACTTTCCAAGATAATAACTTAATATCAACGGAATGCAAGGGTTCAAACGGAACCCCCTGAAGAACTGAAAGAACTAAATTGAGACTCCAAGGAGGAGTCAAAGGTTTGTAAACAGGCTTAATTCTAACCAGAGCCTGAACAAAGGCTTGAACATCTGGCACAGCAGCCAGTTTTTTGTGAAGTAACACCGACAAGGCAGAAATCTGTCCCTTCAGGGAACTTGCAGATAATCCTTTTTCCAATCCTTCTTGAAGGAAGGATAGAATCCTAGGAATCTTAACCTTGTCCCAAGAGAATCCTTTAGATTCACACCAACAGATATATTTTTTCCAAATTTTGTGGTAAATCTTTCTAGTTACAGGCTTTCTGGCCTGAACAAGAGTATCAATAACAGAATCTGAGAACCCTCGCTTCGATAAAATCAAGCGTTCAATCTCCAAGCAGTCAGCTGGAGTGAAACCAGATTCGGATGTTCGAACGGACCCTGAACAAGAAGGTCTCGTCTCAAAGGTAGCTTCCAAGGTGGAGCCGATGACATATTCACCAGATCTGCATACCAAGTCCTGCGTGGCCACGCAGGAGCTATCAAGATCACCGACGCCCTCTCCTGATTGATCCTGGCTACCAGCCTGGGGATGAGAGGAAACGGCGGGAACACATAAGCTAGTTTGAAGGTCCAAGGTGCTACTAGTGCATCCACTAGAGCCGCCTTGGGATCCCTGGATCTGGACCCGTAGCAAGGAACTTTGAAGTTCTGACGAGAGGCCATCAGATCCATGTCTGGAATGCCCCACAGCTGAGTGACTTGGGCAAAGATTTCCGGATGGAGTTCCCACTCCCCCGGATGCAATGTCTGACGACTCAGAAAATCCGCTTCCCAATTTTCCACTCCTGGGATGTGGATAGCAGACAGGTGGCAGGAGTGAGACTCCGCCCATAGAATGATTTTGGTCACTTCTTCCATCGCTAGGGAACTCCTTGTTCCCCCCTGATGGTTGATGTACGCAACAGTTGTCATGTTGTCTGATTGAAACCGTATGAACTTGGCCCTCGCTAGCTGAGGCCAAGCCTTGAGAGCATTGAATATCGCTCTCAGTTCCAGAATATTTATCGGTAGAAGAGATTCTTCCCGAGACCAAAGACCCTGAGCTTTCAGGGATCCCCAGACCGCGCCCCAGCCCATCAGACTGGCGTCGGTCGTGACAATGACCCACTCTGGTCTGCGGAATGTCATCCCTTGTGACAGGTTGTCCAGGGACAGCCACCAACGGAGTGAGTCTCTGGTCCTCTGATTAACTTGTATCTTCGGAGACAAGTCTGTATAGTCCCCATTCCACTGACTGAGCATGCACAGTTGTAATGGTCTTAGATGAATGCGCGCAAAAGGAACTATGTCCATTGCCGCTACCATCAACCCGATCACTTCCATGCACTGAGCTATGGAAGGAAGAGGAACGGAATGAAGTATCCGACAAGAGTCTAGAAGCTTTGTTTTTCTGGCCTCTGTCAGAAAAATCCTCATTTCTAAGGAGTCTATTATTGTTCCCAAGAAGGGAACCCTTGTTAACGGGGATAGAGAACTCTTTTCCACGTTCACTTTCCATCCGTGAGATCTGAGAAAGGCCAGGACAATGTCCGTGTGAGCCTTTGCTTGAGGAAGGGACGACGCTTGAATCAGAATGTCGTCCAAGTAAGGTACTACAGCAATGCCCCTTGGTCTTAGCACAGCTAGAAGGGACCCTAGTACCTTTGTGAAAATCCTTGGAGCAGTGGCTAATCCGAAAGGAAGCGCCACGAACTGGTAATGTTTGTCCAGGAATGCGAACCTTAGGAACCGATGATGTTCCTTGTGGATAGGAATATGTAGATACGCATCCTTTAAATCCACCGTGGTCATGAATTGACCTTCCTGGATGGAAGGAAGAATAGTTCGAATGGTTTCCATCTTGAACGATGGAACCTTGAGAAACTTGTTTAAGATCTTGAGATCTAAGATTGGTCTGAACGTTCCCTCTTTTTTGGGAACTATGAACAGATTGGAGTAGAACCCCATCCCTTGTTCTCTTAATGGAACAGGATGAATCACTCCCATTTTTAACAGGTCTTCTACACAATGTAAGAATGCCTGTCTTTTTATGTGGTCTGAAGACAACTGAGACCTGTGGAACCTCCCCCTTGGGGGAAGTCCCTTGAATTCCAGAAGATAACCTTGGGAGACTATTTCTAGCGCCCAAGGATCCAGAACATCTCTTGCCCAAGCCTGAGCGAAGAGAGAGAGTCTGCCCCCCACCAGATCCGGTCCCGGATCGGGGGCCAACATTTCATGCTGTCTTGGTAGCAGTGGCAGGTTTCTTGGCCTGCTTTCCCTTGTTCCAGCCTTGCATTGGTCTCCAAGCTGGCTTGGCTTGAGAAGTATTACCCTCTTGCTTAGAGGACGTAGCACCTTGGGCTGGTCCGTTTCTACGAAAGGGACGAAAATTAGGTTTATTTTTTGCCTTGAAAGGCCGATCCTGAGGAAGGGCGTGGCCCTTACCCCCAGTGATATCAGAGATAATCTCTTTCAAGTCAGGGCCAAACAGCGTTTTCCCCTTGAAAGGAATGTTAAGTAGCTTGTTCTTGGAAGACGCATCAGCCGACCAAGATTTCAACCAAAGCGCTCTGCGCTCCACAATAGCAAACCCAGAATTCTTAGCCGCTAACCTAGCCAATTGCAAAGTGGCGTCTAGGGTGAAAGAATTAGCCAATTTGAGAGCATTGATTCTGTCCATAATCTCCTCCAAAGGAGGAGAATCACTATCGACCGCTCTTATCAGATCATCGAACCAGAAACATGCGGCTGTAGCGACAGGGACAATGCATGAAATTGGTTGTAGAAGGTAACCTTGCTGAACAAACATTTTTTTAAGCAAACCTTCTAATTTTTTATCCATAGGATCTTTGAAAGCACAACTATCCTCTATGGGTATAGTGGTGCGTTTGTTTAAAGTGGAAACCGCTCCCTCGACCTTGGGGACTGTCTGCCATAAGTCCTTTCTGGGGTCGACCATAGGAAACAATTTTTTAAATATGGGGGGAGGGACGAAAGGAATACCGGGCCTTTCCCATTCTTTATTAACAATGTCCGCCACCCGCTTGGGTATAGGAAAAGCTTCTGGGAGCCCCGGCACCTCTAGGAACTTGTCCATTTTACAAAGTTTCTCTGGGATGACCAACTTGTCACAATCATCCAGAGTGGATAATACCTCCTTAAGCAGAATGCGGAGATGTTCCAACTTAAATTTAAATGCAATCACATCAGGTTCAGCCTGTTGAGAAATGTTCCCTGAATCAGTAATTTCTCCCTCAGACAAAACCTCCCTGGCCCCATCAGACTGGGTTAGGGGCCCTTCAGAAATATTATTATCAGCGTCGTCATGCTCTTCAGTATCTAAAACAGAGCAGCCGCGCTTACGCTGATAAGTGTTCATTTTGGCTAAAATGTTTTTGACAGAATTATCCATTACAGCCGTTAATTGTTGCATAGTAAGGAGTATTGGCGCGCTAGATGTACTAGGGGCCTCCTGAGTGGGCAAGACTCGTGTA
>NC_069500.1:762673909-762723909 GCF_027579735.1 Bombina bombina
TGCATTGGATCCAGGAGAAATGTCCCTTTTATGAGCCGGAGAATTGTCTTGAGCTGGGGCACAGAGTTCTGTGGCCAAATCATCCGGTGTGTTAACGATTGAGGGATATGAGGCACTCTGCATCTGTTGGAAATGTGAGTAGGGGTGCGGTTTCCTATAGTTTATCGGGGCAGCATGTTCTCAGCATTGCTGAGCTGTTTTATCATGCTCAGTCACACCCTGTGGTGGTAACGTATTTTCGCTTGGTGATGGTGCGCCGCTCATGTATAGAAAGAGGGTCTCACTGTCCGGGTTTCCATTCCAACATCCAGGTTCTGAGGCTGTCTCATGCTCGGTCTGGAACTTGGTGTTAGGGTAGAAGCTACACATTTCACCATCGGCTACATGTTCTCTCAGACACATCCTCACCATGTTCCATGTAGTGTCCGATACCTGCGGGGAACTTATTTTGGACTTAGGAGAACAAATATTACCCCACTCTTTTGTTAAGTGGTCAGATAGGCATTTAAGCTGATCTTCAAGTAATCTGGCAATAGCCACTAGAACCATGGTTTCCTCAGGGTCAATTCTGAAATATATAGCTGTAGCGAGCCGCGCAACTGTGGTGCGGCCATTTGTGAGGACAAAAGAGGCTTCAGATATAGGGGAAGGCCTCAAAATGTAAAGTCATGTACTGAGGGCTGGGGAGCCACACTGCAATCCAAAACCCTATCTTGGGTCAGAGAGTCTTCAGTTAAGCCTCTCCACCTTATTAGATATATTTAAATCAAGTTTTCAGCCCAAATTGAAGAAAAGGTTGTGAAGGTCTCAGGAGCTGAAGCTCAGTGCGACCAGTAAGATGGCCGCTGCCCGGAAGCCTCATCGGGTGTCTATAATTTTAAAACTCATCCAGTGATTTGGTATCAATCATCAATTAAACAGAGTACAAGTTTTACACTCTTTACAATACATTTTATCAAAACCAAAAATATTGCCTAAAAAATTTCTGTGAATGCACAAAAATCAGCTGTTTATTCTCACTAACCTCATGTTACTTTCACAAATTTACTCTATAGTCACTACAGATTCAGGTAGGACCAGTTTCCACAAAGGTCCCACCCGAATCAGGAGAGGACTTAGATACTATTGACCATTGTTAATTACTATCTAGGGAACTTAAACTTTTTCATACTGCCAGTTGATGAACACAAAAGTACGGATTAGAGAACTAGAGATATTGGATACTTTATAAAATGATATCCCTTTGTCACGGCATTTATCTAATCATGCACTTCTTTTACAAACACTAATGCTTTTAAAGGGACATTAAAAAAACATAATTTATGCTTACCAGATAAATTCCTTTCCTTCCTGGCAGGGAGAGTCCACGACTTAATTCCTTACTGTTGGGAAATACAACATCTGGCCACCAGGAGGCGGCAAAGACACCCCAGCCAAAAGCTTAAATATCCCTCCCACTTCACCTATCCTCCAGTCATTCTGCAGAGGGAACAAGGAAAAGTAGGAGAAACATCAGGGTATTAAAGTGCCAGAAGAAATATAAAAAGGGAGCCGCCCATCAAAACAAATTACGGACGGCGTCGTGGACTCTCCCTGCCAGGAAAGGAATTTATCTGGTAAGCATAAGTTATGTTTTTCTTCCCTAAGGCAGGGGGAGTCCACAATTTCATTCCTTACTGTTGGGAAAACTATACCCAAGCTCCAGAAGACACTAAATGAATACCTGGAGGGAACAGAAAAAAGAGGTGGACCCTATTCTGAGGGCACCACAGCCTGCAAAGCTTTTCTCCAGAAAGCTGCTTCAGCCGAAGCAAACACATCAAACTTGTAAAATTTAGAAAAAGTATGTATGGAGGACCAGGTAGCCGCCTTACAAATCTGATCCATTGAGGCTTCGTTATTAAAAGCTGCGCTGAGCCTGCTGCAAAACTCTAAGAACAAGATTGAGGCTCCAAGGCAGAGCCCCAGATCTAAACACAGGTCTGATCCTAGTCAGAATATAGGAACAGATACAAGGTATACAGAAATTGTAAGATGATAAAAACAATACAATACAGAAATGAACTAAGAACTAATACTCTCCTTAATTTAAAACCGCTGCCTTCTTTCAGTTTCTCCCCAGGGACTGTGAAAGATACAAAGTTTCAAAGGTAGATAGCTTCCAATTTTCTGGTGGCAAAAGGAAACAGACTTGATGTGTATATAAACACCAATCAATAAGGGTGCAGTATACTCACTCCGTAAGATGTATGATGTCTGCTCATCTATAGATGACCTCACTGTCAGCTGGAAACCAAGGGTAGAGACTCCAATAATACCAATCCAAATTGCTCACCAGCAGCAGGATCACGGTCCCTCCTTGGAAGGATAAGGAGCACACAAACTTTCAAAGCATTTTCCACTCAAATCTCAGCGTTTTCACTTCTCTGCTGCTTCACTTCTCACTTCTCAGCATGCAAAGTTGTAAGGGTCTGAGGTGGAATCTGGCACTATGAGTCTGATTACCTCCATACACTGAGCCACTGAGGGTCTCGAGGAGGCCAGGAGGGCAAGACATGCAGAAGTTAGCTTGCAACGTCTCTGATCTGTGAGGAATATTCACATGGATATGGAGTCTATTATTGTTCCCAGGAAATTCATCCTTGTACTTGGAGTGAGAGAACTCTTTTCCAAGTTTATCTTCCATCTATGTGATCGAAGAAGATTGAGAAGGGACACCGAATGTGTTTTCCCTAGACGAAACGATAGTGCCTGTACCAAGATATCGTCCAGGTAAATTGCTACTGCAATACCTTGCTAGAAGAGCCCCCAGAACCTTCGAAAATATCCATGGAGCAGTAGCTAGGTCAAACGGAAGAGCTATGAACTGGAAGTGATGGTCCAGAAAAGTAAACCTCAGGAACTGAAAATATTCTCTGTGTATCGGGACGTGAAGGTATGCATCCTTCAGGTCTATTATGGACATAAATTGTCCTTTCCTAACCAGAGGTATACATACCTCCCAACATTTCAAAATTCAAAAGAGGGAGGGACGGACGGGGCGAGACGGGACAACCCCCCCCCCCCGGCAAAAATATTGAAATGTGGTGGGCGGGGCTTAAAAAAATCATAAGACCAAAGTAAATAAAATAAAATTCTAAATAAAGTCATATTTTAATACACTTAGGCAGCAAATCAAACACAAGCTCAAACCACTGGTATGGCTATGTGAGCTATGTATTTAATTAGCCTTTGCAAAGACATTGCTAAATATTATCTTAATTGGACATTTAATAATAAATTCTTTAAAACTGCTCTCTGCATTCCCCATTAATATTCTAGATTCTGGCCTTTAAAGTCAGCACAGTAGCACACTACATAGCATACACTTACACATGCAGATAAACACACACTACATAGCATACACTTATACATGCAGATACACACACACTACATAGCATACACATATACATGCAGCATACACTTATACATGCAGATACACAGACACTACATAGTATACACTTATACATGCAGACACACACACACACTACATAGCATACACTTATACATGCAGACACACACACACACATTACATAGCATACACTTATACATGCAGCATACACTTATACATGCAGCATACACATACACACTACATAGCTTACATTTATACATGCAGATACACACACACTACATAGCATACATTTATACATGCAGACACACACACACTACATAGCATACATTTATACATGCAGACACACACACTACATTGCATACATTTATACATGCAGACACACACACACTACATAGCATACACTTATACATGCAGACACATACACACTACATAGCTTACACTTATACATGCAGATACACATACACACTACATAGCTTACATTTATACATGCAGACACACACACACTACATAGCTTACACTTATACATGCAGATACACATACACACTACATAGCTTACACTTATACATGCAGATACACATACACACTACATAGCTTACACTTATACATGCAGATACACATACACACTACATAGCTTACATTTATACATGCAGATACACACACACACTACATAGCTTACATTTATACATGCAAACACACACACTACATAGCATAAACTTATATGCTATGGCAAGCACATTAGCTGGCAGTCTGTGGCTGCCACTGTTCATTACCCTGGTATTAGCACTGCTCATTGTATAAAACTGAAGGCATGCTAGTATTATCACCAGGGGTTAGACATCATCACTACCAGAGGTAGGTTAGAGAGGTCACCATTACCCGTGGTCAGAGTGTATACAGCCTTCTTACTCCTGCTTAACCCACACACCATTCTTTTTCCACAGGGAATCTAACAGGTATCTAACCCTGTGAGAGCAAAGCCAGCTGCTTCTGAGTATGGGCCCAATAGAATAAAAACTTTTTTTTTTTTAAATGCCTGGGGCAAATCAGGACAGATGGCTAGCAACCCGGGACAGACCCCTAAAATCGGGACTGTCCCGCGAAAATCGGGACAGTTGAGGGGTATGCGTATAGTCTTCATCTTGAAAGAGGTAACACTCAGAAACTTGTTTAGGCAATTTAGGTCCAGAATTGGACGAAAAGTTTCCTCCTTCTATGGAACCATGAAAATGTTTGAATAAAACCCCAAACCTCTTTCTGCTGTAGGTACCGGGACAATTACTCCTAGAGAGAAGAGATTCCGTACGCAACCTAAGAAGGCAGCCCTCTTTTCGGGGCCGCCCCTTCAATGCCGATTTCAGCAGGCTTCTAAGTCTGTTTGGACTTATTCCAGGACTGAGCCGGCTTTCATGTACTCTTGGGCTGCTCGGATTTGAATGATTGCTGTCGTTGTGATTTGTCAGAACGAAAGGAATGAAAACTAAACAATTGCCGTCCTTAAGCCTATTTTTCTTATCCTGCGGTAGGAAGGCACATTTCCCTCCAGTAACTGTAGAAATAATGGAATCCAGCCCTGGACCGAATAAAATCTTCCCCTTGAAAGGAAGAGAAAGGAGTCTGGATTTAGAAGTCATATCCACAGACCAAGACTTCAACCAGAGAGCCCGGCGGGCTAGGACCACAAAGCCAGAAGCCTTTGCCATTTATGCGAATAATCTGCATATTCGCGTCACAGATTAAGGAGTTAGCAATTCGCAGAGCCTTAATTCTCTCCTGAATATCCTCGAGGGGAGTCTTCACCTCAATGAGCTCTGACACAGTGTCGGCACCAGTAGGTAGCTGCTCCAGCAACCGTGGCTACAACTGCCACCGGTTGAAATAAAAACCCTGCATGTTGAAACATCTTCCTCAGAAAGGTTTCCATTTTCTTATCCATTGGCTCTCTAAAAAAGGAACTATCCTCCAGGGGTATAGCAGTACGCTTTAGCCAGCATAGAAAACATAATTTATGCTTACCTGATAAATTTATTTCTCTTGTAGTGTGTTCAGTCCACGGGTCATCCATTACTTATGGGATATATTCTCCTTCCCAACAGGAAGTTGCAAGAGGATCACCCAAGCAGAGCTGCTATATAGCTCCTCCCCTCACATGTCATATCCAGTCATTCGACCGAAACAAGACGAGAAAGGAGAAAACTATAGGGTGCAGTGGTGACTGGAGTTATAATTTAAAAATTTAGAACCTGCTTCAAAAAAGACAGGGCGGGCCGTGGACTGAACACACTACAAGAGAAATAAATTTATCAGGTAAGCATAAATTATGTTTTCTCTTGTTGAGTGTGTTCAGTCCACGGGTCATCCATTACTTATGGGATACCAATACCAAAGCTAAAGTACACGGATGATGGGAGGGACAAGGCAGGGACTTTAAACAGAAGGAACCACTGCCTGTAGAACCTTTCTCCCAAAAACAGCTTCCGAAGAAGCAAAAGTATCAAATTTGGAAAATTTGGAAAAAGTATGAAGTGAAGACCAAGTTGCAGCCTTGCAAATCTGTTCAACAGAGGCCTCATTCTTAAAGGCCCAAGTGGAAGCCACAGCTCTAGTGGAATGAGCTGTAATTCGTTCAGGAGGCTGCTGTCCAGCAGTCTCATAGGCTAAACGTATTATGCTACAAAGCCAAAAAGAGAGAGAGGTAGCCGAAGCCTTTTGACCTCTCCTCTGTCCAGAGTAAACGACAAACAGAGAAGAAGTTTGTCGAAAATCTTTAGTTGCCTGTAAGTAGAACTTCAGGGCACGGACCACGTCTAGATTATGCAAAAGACGTTCCTTCTTTGAAGAAGGATTAGGACATAAAGATGGAACAACAATTTCTTGATTGATATTCCTGTTAGAAACTACCTTAGGTAAAAACCCAGGTTTAGTACGCAGGACTACCTTGTCTGAATGAAAGATCAGATAAGGGGAATCACAATGTAAGGCAGATAACTCAGAGACTCTCCGAGCCGAGGAAATAGCCATCAAAAACAGAACTTTCCAAGATAAAAGTTTAATATCAATGGAATGAAGGGGTTCAAACGGAACACCCTGAAGAACTTTAAGAACCAAGTTTAAGCTCCAAGGAGGAGCAACCGTTTAAAACACAGGCTTAATTCTAGCCAAAGCCTGACAAAAGGCCTGGACGTCTGGATTCTCTGCCAGACGCTTGTGAAAAAGAATAGACAGAGCAGAAATCTGTCCCTTTAGTGAACTAGCGGATAAGCCCTTTTCTAAACCCTCTTGTAGAAAGGACAATATCCTAGGAATCCTAACCTTACTCCATGAGTAACCCTTGGATTCACACCAATATAAATATTTACGCCATATCTTATGGTAAATTTTTCTGGTAACAGGTTTCCGAGCCTGTATTAATGTATCAATAACCAAATCCGAAAACCCACGCTTTGATAGAATCAAGCGTTCAATTTCCAAGCAGTCAGCCTCAGAGAAATTAGGTTTGGATGGTTGAAAGGACCCTGAATTAGAAGGTCCTGCCTCAGGGGTAGAGACCATGGTGGAGAGGACGACATGTCCACTAGGTCTGCATACCAGGTCCTGCGTGGCCACGCAGGCGCTATCAGAATCACCGATGCTCTCTCCTGTTTGATCCTGGCAATCAGTCGAGGTAGCAACGGAAAAGGTGGAAACACATAAGCTATGTTGAAAACCCAAGGGGCTGCTAGTGCATCTACCAGCACCGCTCCTGGGTCCCTGGACCTGGATCCGTAACAAGGAAGCTTGGCGTTCTGGCGAGATGCCATGAGACCCAGATCCGGTTTGCCCCAACGACGAATCAGTTGAGCAAATACCTCCGGGTGAAGTTCCCACTCCCCCGGATGAAAAGTCTGGCGACGTAGAAAATCCGCCTCCCAGTTCTCCACACCTGGGATGTAGATCGCTGACAGGTGGCAAGAGTGAGACTCTGCCCAGCGAATTATCTTCGAGACTTCCACCATCGCTAGGGAACTCCTGGTTCCCCCTTGATGATTGATGTAAGCCACAGTCGTGATGTTGTCCGACTGAAATCTGATGAACCTCAGTGTTGCTAACTGAGGCCAAGCTAGAAGAGCATTGAATATTGCTCTTAATTCTAGAATGTTTATTGGGAGGAGTTTCTCCTCCTGAGTCCACGATCCCTGAGCCTTCAGGGAGTTCCAGACTGCACCCCAACCTAGAAGGCTGGCAACTGTTGTTACAATTGTCCAATCTGGTCTGCGAAAGGTCATCCCCTTGGACAGGTGGGGCCGAGAAAGCCACCATAGAAGAGAATCTCTGGTCTCTTGATCCAGATTTAGTAGAGGGGACAAATCTGAGTAATCCCCATTCCACTGACTTAGCATGCACAATTGCAGCGGTCTGAGATGCAGGCGTGCAAATGGTACTATGTCCATTGCCGCTACCATTAAGCCGATTACTTCCATGCACTGAGCTACTGACGGGTGTGGAATGGAATGAAGGGCACGGCAAGCATTTAGAAGTTTTGATAACCTGGACTCCGTCAGGTAAATCTTCATTTCTACCGAATCTATAAGAGTCCCTAGAAAAGGAACCCTTGTGAGTGGTAACAGAGAATTTTTTTCCACGTTCACTTTCCACCCATGCGACCTCAGAAATGCTAGAACTATCTCTGTATGAGACTTTGCATTTTGAAAACTTGACGCTTGTATCAGAATGTCGTCTAGGTACGGAGCCACCGCTATGCCTCGTGGTCTTAGTACCGCCAGAAGTGAGCCCAGAACCTTTGTAAAAATTCTCGGGGCCGTAGCTAACCCGAAGGGAAGAGCTACAAACTGGTAATGCCTGTCTAGAAAGGCAAACCTTAGGTACCGATAATGATGTTTGTGAATCGGTATGTGAAGGTAGGCATCCTTTAAGTCCACTGTGGTCATATATTGACCCTCTTGGATCATGGGTAGGATGGTCCGAATGGTTTCCATCTTGAACGATGGAACCCTTAGGAATTTGTTTAAGATTTTTAAGTCTAAGATTGGTCTGAAGGTTCCCTCTTTTTTGGGAACCACAAACAGATTTGAGTAAAACCCTTGCTCTTGTTCCGTTCGCGGAACTGGGTGGATCACTCCCATCACTAAGAGGTCTTGTACACATTGTAGAAATGCCTCTTTCTTTACTAGGTTTGTTGATAACCTTGACAGATGAAACCTCCCTTGTGGAGGAGAAGTTTTGAAATCCAGAAGGTATCCCTGAGATATAATCTCCAACGTCCAGGGATCCTGTACATCCCTTGCCCAAGCCTGGGCGAAGAGAGAAAGTCTGCCTCCCACTAGATCCGTCTCCGGAAAGGGGGCCCTGTCTTCATGCTGTCTTAGGGGAGGGAGTAGGCTTTCTGGCCTGCTTGCCCTTGTTCCATGACTGGTTGCCTTTCCAACCCTGTCTGTAACGAGCAGTAGTTCCTTCCTGTTTTGGAGCGGAGGAAGCTGATGCTGCTCCTGCCTTGAAATTACGAAAGGCACGAAAATTAGACTGTTTGGCCTTTGATTTGGCCCTGTCCTGAGGAAGGGTGTGGCCCTTACCTCCAGTAATGTCAGCAATAATTTTCTTCAAGCCGGGCCCGAATAAGGTCTGCCCTTTGAAAGGAATGTTCAGTAGTTTAGACTTAGAAGTTACATCTGCTGACCAGGATTTAAGCCATAGCGCTCTGCGCGCCTGTATGGCGAATCCGGAATTCTTAGCCGTAAGTTTGGTTAAATGCACTACGGCATCCGAAACAAACGCATTAGCCAGCTTAAGTGTTCTAAGCTTGCTCAAAGTCTCATCCAATGGTGCTGTGCGAATCGCCTCTTCCAGAGACTCAAACCAGAATGCCGCTGCAGCAGTGACAGGCGCAATGCATGCAAGAGGCTGTAATGTAAAACCTTGTTGAACAAACATTTTCTTAAGGTAACCCTCTAATTTTTTATCCATTGGATCTGAGAAAGCACAGCTATCCTCCACCGGGATAGTGGTACGCTTGGCTAAAGTAGAAACTGCTCCCTCCACCTTAGGGACCGTCTGCCATAAGTCTTGTGTGGTGGTGTCTATAGGGAACATTTTTCTAAATATCGGAGGAGGGGAAAAAGGCACACCGGGTCTATCCCACTCCTTGCTAATAATCTCTGTAAGCCTTTGTGGTATAGGAAAAGCGTCAGTATACACCGGTACCGCATAGTATTTATCCAGCCTACATAATTTCTCTGGGATTGCCACCGTGTCACAATCATTCAGAGCCGCTAACACCTCCCCTAGCAACACGCGGAGGTTCTCAAGCTTAAATTTAAAATTTGAAAATTTCTGAATCCGGTCTCCCCGAATCAGAACCGTCACCCACAGAATGAAGCTCTCCGTCCTCATGTTCTGCAATTTGTGACGCAGTATCAGACATGGCTCTCGTGTCATCGGCGCGCTCTGTCCTTAACCCAGAGCAATCGCGCTTGCCTCTTAATTCGGGCATATTGTATAATACTTCTTTCATAACATTAGCCATATCATGTAAAGTGATTTGTAAGGGCCTTGATGTACTTGGCGCCTCAATCTCACGCACCTCCCGAGCGGGAGACGAAGGTACTGACACGTGAGGAGAGTTAGACGGCATAACTTCCCCCTCGTTGTCTGGTGAAAATTTTTTTATTGGTAAAGACTGACTTTTATTTAAAGTAATATCAATACAATTGGTACACATATTTCTATTGGGCTCCACATCGGCTTTTAAACATAATGAACAAGCAGATTCCTCTGTATCAGACATGTTTAATCAGACTAGCAATGAAGCTATCAAGCTTGGAAATCACTTTCAATAAGTTTACAAGCAATACAAAAAAAACGCTGCACCGCTTTTCAAAAACACAGTTGAATAACAATGAACTAATTCAGTTATAGTCAACAATTTTTAACAGTAAATGTATTAATTAGCAGAGGATTGCACCCATTAGCAAAAGGATGATTAACCCCTCAATACCCAAAAACGGATAATCAAATTAAGATTTAACGTTTTTATCACAGTCAAACACACTGTCACAGGTCTGCTGTGACTGATTACCTCCCTCAAAAACGAATTTTGAAGACCCCTGAGCTCTCTAGAGACGTCCTGGATCAAGGAGGAAGAAGCAGGAAGACTGTGCTAGAATTTTAACTGCGCAACAAGGCGCTAAAAAAGGCCCCTCCCACTCATATTACAACAGTGGGAGACCTGATATAACGGTTTCTATGCAGAAAAATACGTTAGCCATGTGGAAAAAAATCATGCCCAAAAAGATTTATCACCAAAGTACCTCACAAAACGAATAACATGCCAGTAAACGTTTTAAAAACAAACTTTTTCAATGTCATGCAAAGTTATCACTAAGCCTGCTACCAGTCGCTTCTACTGCAGATAAAGGCTTAAGCATTATTTCAGTATTAACAGTATTTTCTCAGTCAAATTCTAGTCCCTAGAAAATAACTCAACTGCGCATACATTTATCAGCCTGATACCAGTCGCTACTACTGCATTTAAGGCTGTACTTACATCATACGGGTAACAGCAGTGTTTTCTTAGTCAATTCCATTCCCAGAAAATATTGTACTGCACATACCTCATTTGCGGGGGACCCCGCATGCTATTCCCATGTTCTGAAGTTACCCCACTCCTCAGAATGTCGAGAACAGCCAGTGGATCTTAGTTACGTCTGCTAAGATCATAAAAAACGCAGGCAGATTCTTCTTCCAAATACTGCCTGAGATAGAAAAACAGCACACTCCGGTGCCATTTAAAATAACAAACTTTTGATTGAAGAATAGTTAAGTAAAAAACTCCAGCTCCTCTCGCGACCTCCTTTGTTGAGGGTTGCAAGAGAATGACTGGATATGACATGTGAGGGGAGGAGCTATATAGCAGCTCTGCTTGGGTGATCCTCTTGCAACTTCCTGTTGGGAAGGAGAATATATCCCATAAGTAATGGATGACCCGTGGACTGAACACACTTAACAAGAGAAATAGCACCATCCACCTTAGGGATGGAGCCCCATAAGTCTAATTGAGAGTCAGGGACCGGGAATAATTTTTTAAAAGTAGACAAGGGGGAAAAAGAAGTTCCTATTCTTTCCCATGTTCGCCATCTTAACTGGCACAGGAAAAGTCAGAGGGACCTTCCTGTCATCATAAACCCCGTCTAATTTAGGGATCTTAGGTTCCTCAGGAAGAGTAGCCTCTAGAACCTCTGGCGTAGACAGAACCTCCTTTAATAAAAAAACGCAGATGCTCAATTTTAAATCTGAAGGAGGGTTCCTCCGCTGAAGGAGGTTTAGAAACTGAAGTTTCCGACTCAGAAAGTTCACCCTCTGAAGCTAGAGGTTAACTCATCCTCGGATAGCTGGGACATAGTAGCTAAATCCAACAAATATTTAGATTACTAAGTCAGGAGAACTATGTTTAACATTTTTCTTGTGTTTGTTAGAGCGAGGTAAGCCACTAAGGGCTGCAGACACCGCAGATTGTAACTGCGCTGTAAAGTCCACAGGAAAAAAGTCCCCTACAGATGGAGGATTAGTTGAGCCGCGGGGAAGTGCATGTGGAGCAGTTAGGGTAGAAAGGGTAATTATCTCTCGGGACCCAGATTCCTGAGAGGTAGACGACTCAGAGGGGCTAATATCGCTATGAGTATTAGCAGGCATGTCTCCCTTCTAAGAACAGTGCTTAGGCAAATGGAACAAAATTGAGCAGGCGGGCAAACCATGGCCTCCTCACAATATAAACAGGAATTATTAATTAGTACAGAAGGAGCAGAACCTTCCAATGTAAAATCAGAGTCCTCCATAGCTAGGATATATTCACAGAAGGACAGAAAAAAAGTAAAATACTTTATTAAAAAAACGGCACCTTTATAATCCTAATGGCTGGGGCACTCACCACCTCCTAGACCCAGACAGCTAACAGAGAAAACGCTCTCCTAGGAGCGATGTTCCCAGCAAGATCGTAAGAAAAACGGAAAGACCGCACCTGGTCATGTAGTGCCTAGGACAGGACTTGCACTGCTATGAAAAAGGCGCCAAGCTATTATGAGCTGCGCAACACACAAAAAACTTAAGTGAAACCTGTTTGTTCCAAGCCAAAAGCACACAGTCTATGAGCCCAAAAAAACTCTCACATAAAAGTAGTTATAAATAACCCCTTGCTGTTCAGATAATCTCCCTAAAGGAGATATTAACCCATGATCCTATAGAGGCATAAAGGAGCCACACTGTGACCCTGTATAGCAATGTATATAAAAAAATTATCTTACCTCCAGGACCAAGCTGTGGAACAGGCAAAGCCTCTCAAGTGTGACAGTCTTGCAGCGACGCTTCTGACATGGACTTGAGTGTGTAACAGCAAGCAGTGAAACTCGTCAACACTGATTGCCCGGGAGCTGTTAGTCGGCAGTCTGGATGGGTTCACAGAAAAACTTTCCCTGCATCTCCAGACTCTAACTCATCAATACTCTCACTGAGAGGTTGACATGACTACTTAAAACTCCAGACCTTTCTTTGAAGGGAACATACCCATTACAGTACTATCTAAATCTTCTGACACTTCTCTGCCATCTCCTATAGTGACGAAAAGCAAAGAATGACTGGGGGATAGGGGGAAGTGGGAGGGATATTTAAGCCTTTGGCTGGGGTGTCTTTGCCTCCTCCTGGTGGCCAGGTGTTGTATTTCCCAACAGTAAGTAATGACGTTGTGGACTCTCCCTGCCTTATGGAAGGAAAAGCACATTACCAGTTACACATTATACATTGTGCTAACTTGATGACAGTATTAAAGGGACAGGAAACCCCAAAATTTCCTTTCATGATTTTAAACAACTTTCCAATGTACTTCTATTATCAAATATGATTTATTATCTTGTTATCCTTTGCTGAAGAAGCAGCATTGCACTACACGCAGCAAGTTGAACACCTCTAGTTAGCCAATCACAAGAGAAAAATGTGTCCAGGACCCAATCAGCAGCTAGCCCCCACTAGTGTAGGATATGGGCGTATTCTTTTTCAACAAGGTATACCAAGAGTACCAAGCACATTTGAAAACAGATGCAAATTTAAGTGTTTTAAAATTACATGATCTATCTGAATCATGCCAGTTTAATTTTGCCTTTCGTATGCCTTTAAGTTTTGCAAATGAAGAGCAGTTCAGGGATGCACCTCTTGAAAAGCCTAGAGGAATTAATGTCCCTGGTTTTCTTTGCTGTGCTCAGTTAGGCACAGATATCAAATTTCTGCTCTGATCAAATCACTAAAATCACAGTGTATAAGTTTACATATTCAAGTAAATTTTTACTATACTTAGAGACATTGTAGTGCAAAATTGCATGATCTGTGGGAACATCTAGTGGCAGCCATCCTACCAGTCACATATTTTGCCGGCTCCTGCAGAGGTTCATAGAATTTGACAAATATTCATTCTTTTGGGTAATGTCCAGATCTCATGCTGCTAGCATTTAATTTCTGACATCAAGTAGAGTGGATTGATACTCTTACAGGGTGGCCACTAAATGGAGATCAGTCTAAGGTGAGGGCATGCACTGAGCTTTTAAGCACAGTTTTCAGTTGCATGGCAACGCATTTGCCATCAGCCTAAACTCTCTCTCCTCGTGAGAGACTATATATGCAAGACAATACCAGTCATGGAGAACTCCCAAACTATTTTTCTACAAGAGTTGACACAGATATTGAAAGAACATTTTCAAAACCTTGAATCAGTGCTCACAGAAGTATGGATTTCGCAGAACGGGGGATATAAGAGGCCGACACCTTTATTAATTGAAGAGAATAAACCTCTCAGCGACTATAGCCTCACTGCTTCTACGGCGACATTTACCTTAGATGCTGAGGAAGATGACAGGGTCCCTCATGGCTACCCTGGTGATGTTCCTGATCACTGCTTTAGAGCTCAGGATTGTGGAGTTATAAAATATAGAATGTAGAGTTATAAAATATAATTATTATAGGAGAAGATAGTATTAGAATAAGAATCATATTAGTCAGAATTTAGTTAGTAACTGGTTAAATCCCTTTAAAAGGCATTACATTAGAACAGTGACATCCACATTCAAAACCGTTGCTAATGTCAATCAAAAACACTATTTAGTGCTAGACAGGAAAAACGTTATTTTAAAATTACTATTAAGTACTGCTATTGAACTGTACATGAGTAAAGTTAAAATATAAATTATCTAAAAGTCAGACATTTATGAAGTCTTATAAGGATGTTAAGATTATATATATATATATATATATATATATATATATATATATATATATATATATATATATATATATATATATGAGAGAGAGAGAAAGAAAGAGAGAAAGAAAGAGAGAAAGAAAGAGAGAAAGAAAGAGAAAGAAAGAGAAAGAAAGAGAGAAAGAGAGAGAGAATGAAAGAGAGAATGAAAGAGAGAAAGAAAGAGAGAAAGAAAGAGAGAAAGAAAGAGAGAATAAATATTACCATTCTGCTCCAACTATGTCAAGGATAACACCGAGTCCCAGCCTATTAGATATCTCAGTCTTGAGGAGACAAGGAAGGGTGCAGCCAGTATGGTGGACTTCTTAACAAGCAGCAATTTAAAGAAACTTCAGGCACTGAGAAGCTTGGATCCATGGAAGCAACACACTGCCAGTATCATGAACACCCCTTACAAGGAGGCGTTATCAAAGACTACTCAATTGTTCTTCTTGGGGCACTTGGCCTAATTTGAAGAATTGGATGAGAGATAGATAACCAAAAGGCTGGTATGGAAAGGATTTATCCTTAGGATGGCAAGATTTTCTCACAAGAACCGATAGGTTCTGACGCATAGGAGTGGGGTGAAGGACTGCTTGTTATCCTATATCTTCTTTATATTTTGTTTCTGGCTGCTAGAAACTCAGAGGGACTTCTACATGAAGACTTATTGACTGAATTCTAATTTTAATTTCTCTGTATGAGTCTTCAATGTCATAATATAGTGAAAAAATGCTATAATGTGTAGTTATATTTAAAACGTTCTAACCATTAAACATTGAGTCTAAGGCTATTTTATATAACCAATGTGTGGGTTTGTTTGAAAAAAATTAATAAACAGCAACTTATTTAACGAATGCTATGATTGGTTCTGATACACAATATAAGCATCATTTGGGGAGAGACTCAATACCGCAATCCAGACACACCTGAGGAAGGAGAAGACCGGAAACACGTTGTGAGGATTGTCTAACCTGGCCAGGCAAGCAGTGTTATTGCCTTTCCACATATTGCTTTTCAGTAGTGATTGTTAAAAGCCAAGTGTTAATAATTGTATACAATTTTTGTGACTTGTTTTTTAAAGAAAAAATATTTTTAATTAAATTGTTAAAGCACAATATCAATCTCAGACTGGCCAATGAGAGATCTTAAGGAGGCACACTCAGTTATACAACCATACAATAGTCCACTATGACCCTCTTCTCATACTCATAATGCGTGCACTGGGATGTACTCTCCAATCCTCGGCTGCTCTTCTTTAAACACAAAGCCAATCCAACTGAAATGATACAAATAGAAAGAAGGCGCCTTCTTGGTGCAGCACAGTTACACTTAAATGTGCATGTAATCGAATAACAATGTACTCACAAGTGTGGAAGCACCCAATTGTGCTTAGTAGCGCATACTGGGATCTCTCAGTGTCCCAGCTCACTGACACCAGGTGTAGAATCAGCGACTCTTTGCATGCCGGAAGGTGATGATTTGAAATGATGTTTGTAGTGACAATTGCAAATTTTAAAAGTTGTTTATTAAAAGTTGCAACACCATAAAAACATATAGGAGTAGAAACACTCTCTCCTTTAACAGAATTACCACGCGTTTCTCAGCCATGCTGGCTGTTTCATCAGGTATATTCTTTTACTAACCAAACACCTTCCTTATAAACACCCTTTACCCAATCAAAAAAGTGACTTTTCCGCCACACCTATTTAACTCTGTAGTACCTCGTTTAGATAATTTGCTTCATACACATTGATGGGAAGTGTCTATTCAAACCACACTTGTGAGTACATTGTTATTCGATTACATGCACATTGAAGTGTAACTGTGCTGAACCAAGAAGGCGCCTTCTCTCTATTTGTATAATTTAAATTGTTCCTTGTCTTTGGCGCTGTTAATATTTGAACAACTTTAAATATCTATACACACTACAGATACAAGCCGATGACTTAGATATGTGTTATCACCCCCATATTTAATGCCCCATCTCTGATGTATCTCAGATTTCTCCCTACTATATAAAGTCAACAGTCTTTAGTCCATAGTTTTATATATATATTATTGTATTCTCTTTTCTATTGTTCCTTATGAAGACAATTATTCTTGTACTACTATGCTAGAGATCTTATTTTAGATAATGGGTGAAAGAGGGGCCCTTTTCTTTTAAGTTTCTCCCCCTCAGTATTTCCCTTTGTGCCACTTTCTGGGAAATTGGCCCAAAAGTGGCCAAAACGTTATTCATTAAGGAAAATACCTGACCATTGTGTTTTACTTTGGATAAGAAATATCAAGGTTCTAACAGTCTTTTCATTCAGGTTTGTTTCATATGAGACACAAGAATGATCTCATTTGTTGAGTTTACCCTCTGTTACAACCATCATTCTTAATTCCCACAAGGTCCAAAAGCAGCCTTGTGTGTTATACAGAAGGCTTCATTTCATTCTAGTCTATAAAATTAAAAATGAGGTTTCTTGCTTTTTATATATATATATATATATATATATATATATATATATATATATATATATATATATATATATATATATATATATATAGCTGTTTAATCGATCTTTGATAGCTTTCATGTTTGTAAAATTTTACTTGTATCTTTAATATTTTATTTTTTTATAAGTAATGGTTTTTATTGAGGTTAAATTTGAGGCATACAAAGCAATGGAAATTGACATCTTGAACAAGAGAATAAAATAAGAAAACAACATTAGTACAATATTCTCAATATCCAGTGGCTAATAAACTAATATAAAAGTGAGACAGCATGTAACCTGTATGCCGTCAATACTGTTGACCTTCTATAATAATCATGGGACTACATGTGGACCCTCTATATGGTATGTGTTGTAGCTGAAGGTGTTCTAACACTAAAGAGACCACTTATGGATCTCTAATAATTTAACCTCAGTTTTAGTATGTAAGAGATACTGTGCAGATAGGCTAAGAATCGTAGCAAACTATGAAAATTTGTGAGATAGTCCAAACAAAAACTATATGTAAATACGTTTAAACATAGGTCTATCAGCTATGCGCATGCATTTGAAAATATAATACATTTCTATAACCACTCACTGTGATAGTTAGTTAGCAGAGGGAGTATTCAACATTACGTGGCCAAAATAGCCCTTTTTCAAGTGCGTGGACGTCAAGGGGTGTCTAGCATTCAACCGAAAAATGTGGGTGTAAGTGATGTAACAGAGCAAGATCACACATAGCAGTAATTAGCTTAGTTAAACATGCCAATGCTAAATTAAAAATCTTCATGTACAAAAAAAAAAAAAAAAAAAAAGGAACTCAATTGATTAAGTGCTGAACCTACCACAGTACATACAGCAATAAATGGGTCTATGGTCACATAAACATTATACACATAAGGAACTGGGAATAAAAACTTGAGTAAATATTCATGCGTTTCATCGTAGATTAAGCTAGATATGTACAAACAGAATAAGTCGTATTATGCGAATAGCACTGATGTAGAGGCTAGTGGTGAGAGGATAAACAATGATTTCCTAAGCTAAAGACAAGCTGTTGGCTCTGTAGTGAATACATCTATCTCAAGCAGGCTGTTACACATCCTAAAAATATAGACTAGGGTTATGCAGTACGGTAATGGAGAGAAAAATGGAATGCAAGGTATAGGAGTCTTTAATAGAGTCTGAGATTTACCCCACTCCAGTTCTTATTAAGAGACAGTAGCTCCTTGATACGCTGGGTTGAGCATCAGATTCCCAGGTGAGTAGCGGCATATCCTTAGAGCAGGAGACTTTGGGAAGCATCAGGGTCACTGTGATACGTTCTTTTTGCAGCCATGTCGCTTCCTGGGGTAGGGATGAATTTGGAACGAGAGGACCCTTATTTGCATAGTCCTTAGACAAAACCTGTGCTGTGTTGCGGATCCGGGAGAATTTTAAAATCTCTTCTGAGACTGACGATCGGTTAGCTCCAGCCTCAATGTAAGAGATCTTGGCGATCCGAGTTACAGCAATACTAGGCTCTCTTCCTACACTTGTTTTGCTAGGCAGCCAGTTGGAATCCAACTTCTCAGGGGTGTCCGTTGACTTCGTGTGCTGTAACTCCCCGCCTCCAACCTCCATAGAGGAAACTTTTTCTACCACAGCTGGGCAGCCACCTGCATCAGTCGTCAAGCCTTTCAGGTCAGAGCCCTAAGTTTCGACCTCTTGTATACAGGCTGACAATATCTTATCTGGTTGGTGCGGAGGAGGGGAAAAGTTTGCCACAAATCTTTCCTCCAGTTTCTGGGCATGCTTCTGTAGCATCGCTTTCAGCTGCATGAGTAGAAAGACTTCCTCCATTGTAAGTGAGTGTTTCTGCATGTAAAAGGCAGCATAGGGGCACTTAACGTTTAACCTCAAGTTGCTGCACTAATCTACTCCTCTTAGATAAAGAGCTGCGCACTCAGGCACAGTTCGTTTGGGGATGATGTTAAGGCTTCAGGTATAGGCCTCAAAAGATATAGTCCGGTATTGAGGGCTATTACGCCTCGCAATCCAAAACCCTATATATCTCAGTTTAGGATGCCAACAGCTAAGCTTCTTCACTATTTTGAGAAGAATATATCTACTTCTGGTTCCCAGAATTAGTGCATTTTTAAAGAGAGCTGAAGCTCAGTGCGACCACTAAGATGGCCGCCACCCGGAAGTCCCCCCTTTAATATTTTATTTGTATACTACAAATTAAACCTCACATTAAAAAAAATGCATACACTAAGTAGTTGAGTATGCAATTTTAGCACTACTGACTGTTCAAGTCTGTGCGTTTAACACACTGCAAAGTACTGCTGGGAACAGGCAGACATGGCTAGTAAATCAACAGCCAACATCTCACAACCCTGCCAATCATCATCATCCATGCCTGTTTAGGAACAGATGTTGTCTGTGACTTCCCTTTTGAAGGAGTTAAACACAGACTTGCAGGACTAGTAGTGATAAAATGATATACATGTCAACTTTTCAGTACAATGCAAAGTATGTCAGAAGCCCTCTAGTCTGCCGAGGGGAAGAACAACATTTTTTTAGTAATATAAATTAGGGCTGCAACTAACTATTTTTTTCATAATCGATTAATCAAATGTTTTTTTTATTAATCTAATAAATAAATAAAAAGAAGTGGAACTATAAGGAGGTAGAATATAACTGTTTATAACATTCTGTTATTCACCCCTCCAGAAACTTTGCATTGAAATTCAAAAAAGTCAACAGGTCCACATGCTAAGGCTGGCTCTCTTTTTGCAAGCTAATTTGACTGCAGCAGAGAAGAGGTGCTCAGATGGTGTTGAGGTGCCTGGGATGCATAAGTAGGATTTTGCCAATTTCGCCAAACTAGGATATTTATCTTTGTTATCTCTCCACCAATGCAAATGGTTTTCTTCCTTGGCAAGGGGCCGCTCAACAAGTCCATACTTCAATTCTAAACTCGGCTGTTTAAGTCCACTTCAGGTTGCCCCTCTTTATTCTCTTCCTCATTGCTATCTCCTAGCTGTTCTAACTGGTCCCCAGCACTCCATGGGATTTATTTCTATCACGGGGTGACCGTGAGAAAAAAAAACTGAAAATCGTGTGTCACATGGCCAGACCATGTGGCTTGGCAGATATGCGATTTAACACAAACCATTCAAATGATGACTCCTATTTTTTCTGGGTAACACAGGTTATCTAATCCACATAAGCCAGGAGTAGTTTTAAGATGAAAAAGAAACTTATACTGTCCTTAAAAAGTGAAAAGTAAATGTCTGTAGATGTCCTTTAAGCTAAGGACATAACCCTAAAACACAAGATCATTTGCGGGAGTTGATCAGAGTGAAGCAGCTGGTACCATGTGAAAACCAACTAACCGAATGTGGATTAGTTGACAACTATTTTCATAATCGATTATTATCAATTAGTTGTTGCAGCTCTAATATAACTTTCAATATTCATTTAAATATTGAGAGCTTAAGTTTTGATTCTAATGCCCCTTTAAAGGTCTAGTAACCCCCATATAATTAATTACAAGATAATTCTGTTACCGAGCTATAGAACATAAATGGTTAAGTCTAGACATTGTATTCAATAGCCAAACTCTACATATACATGCATATGCAAACACACTCACTTTATACAGAGAAAAGCTTTTTACACATAGCAATACATTAGAACCCTATAGTCTACTCATAAATTCACATACTACTATATTTTGCTGTACACAAAAGCACTTTTTTTCTTAAAGGGACAGTATACACTTATTTTCATATAACTGCATGTAATACACATTACTATTAAGAAGAATATGCACAGATACAGATAAAAAACTCCCAATTTAACACTGTTGATGTGGTTATGCTGGAACACCCACTGAAATGGGCTGAGATAGCAGGAAAAACAGACACTAACCCCCCTCCCCTTCTTATGAAAAGACTGATTAGACAAACAGGCATCTGAAGACATCAGTCTACATCTATAACTTTGGGGCTTGGTTAGGAGTCTGATAATCAGCACAATGTTATTTAATAATAAGCAAAACTTAACATTGTTACAAAAACACCCCACAGATGGGCTATATAAATGGGTCATCTACAAAGCATTTATGCAAAGAAAAATCTAGTGTACAATGTCCCTTTAAGTGGAGTGAAACCAATGGTGTATGAAAATAAATATTTGTAGGTTTAAAAATGAGATGCCAATAAATTAAGAATAAGAATCAGTATTGAATTACATTTAAAAAGCCTTCATCCATAGAGACAAAGAAAACCAGAGACCCATAATTAAATGTGATTGTCAAAAGGTACGAAATTCATGCAGTGTTTTAGTGTTAATAAATCCTGCTGCATGCTACTTACCTGCCCCAGAGGAGAGAGTTTAAGAAAAACAAGAACTGTGTGGTGGCAGTTTGAATACCTACACTACACACCTTGTAGCAGCAGTAGAACATCTAGATTTATAGTCTTCAAATCAAACGTTATAGCGGATATTTATTTCATAAAGATTACTGAGCAACAATTAAATCTTAGGTTACTCAAACTCTTGAGAGTATTTAGATTTTATTTATGCATACAATAGAAATGTTGATTAACCAAGCAAAAAACTGAGATGAGACAATCTTCCTTCTGCCAAAAAAAAACACATCTCTCATTTGGGGCAGGATCTGAAACCATGTTAGCCTCACTTACTTCTTGTTCTCATATATACTCATGAAATTGTCTTCAAATACATCAATATCGCAATCCACTGAGCAATCATAGGAGAAATCGAGGAGAGAGCGCCTGAGGAAGGGAGGGCAGAAATCGTTCCCAATAAGAGAATTTAATCAAAATAAAAAAAAGGAGGGAACGACTAAACCACTATTAAAGGGATAGCATGGTCTTAAATAAAACGTACATGATGTGCGTATGCTGCTGAAAACAAAGTAGTAACTTTTACTAAAAGCATGTTTGCAAAATGGAAATATACTGCAAAAATGCTTCTAGTAGAAGTTATTGCTGGTTTTCAGCGACATACACACCTATGCTGTGAGCGCCCATGCACCAGTATTCAGTACCACAGAGCTGGCTGTGGTGTATTGTCAGTGAAGACTTAAAGGGATAGTAAAGTCAAAATTAAAAGTTCATTATTCAGACAGAGCATGCAATTTGAAACAACTTTCCAATTTACTTTTATTATCAAATTTGCTTCGTTCTGGGTTGAAGAGTAAGCATACTTAGGCTGATAGGAGCATTGCAAAACCCTGCAATAAGCAATGTTGCTAACACTACTGGCAGATGGCTATAGACACATGCACGCTTCTGAGCCCATTCAAAACTACTCTAACAAAGCATACCAAGAGAACTAAGAAAATTTATAACAGATATTAGAAGTAAATGGGAAAGTTGAGCAAAATACCATGCCCTATACGTCCAATTTAAGTTACATTTTCACTTTACTGTCCCTTTAATTTATATAATTCAAGCCACCGCTGACTCCCTGATAAAGTGTGGTCTTTGAATACTTGTACACAGGCACTCAGAGCATATCTGCATATGCCACTGAAAAACAGCTTTTGCTAGAAGCATTTTTGCTAAACAAAGTATATCGCAAAAATGCTTCTATTTAAAATTGAAATGCACTCATGCATGTTTTAATTATGACCATTCTATTCCTTTAAATCATAAAACGTTTGCCAAACATGAGCTTGTTTTTCAAAAGAAGAGTGCATATATTTTTTGAAAAACTTCTTGCAGATGCATAACAGTTTCACTATAACAAACTACTTATATGGAGTATTAAAAGTGTTAAAAATTTAACCAGCACATAACCAGCAGCAAACTGACATTCAGGTGCTATTAAATATTGTTTCATAAATATAAATATATAAAACAATTTGTGCATGCATGTTAAAACCAGGGCTGCAGAACGGCAAATACTAACAGAGAACAAATTTGCTTGACAAAATAACAACAAAACATCATTAAAGCAATGTAATAAAATGATAAATCCTGATTTATCATTAAACACCTAACCATGTTCTTCTATGCACTGAATCAGTCACATTCCAGTTGTAAACTTAACAATTTTGATATTACAAAATGTGGTTAATTTTCAAATGGATAATGAAAACTAATGGAGCCTCATAGGGTGACATTGTCTAAACAAATAAGTGTATGCAATAATACACTAAACCAGTCACATGATAGACAGCACCACCAGTAATGCTTGTGAAGAAGGCTGTAATCTTTAGAGTCTTCCAACTAGACACTAGTGAAGAGAGAGGTGCTGCTGCAGTGATCGTCCGCCAGGTACAGGAAACAGAGCGGATCATACCATGTGTGAGCAGGGGGAATGGTGTGGAGCCAACCAAAGGGTAGCGGCGGACTACCGCAAAAAATGTGCAAAAAGAGGAAATGGAAGGCTACTGAGCATCAGTAAAACGGTCTTCCAACTAGACACATCCCTGTGGAAACAGGAACCAAGAGGTGCTACGATCTGTCCTACTTTGTCACGGTGCAAGGCTCCACACCAGTCCCAAACTAGGCATGTGACATCAGGGAACTACTCCACTACAATGAATCGCCTCTTACACTTGCAGTTTTTGAACATCCCAATCACCAATCCAAATGGTGTATATGTTATTGAACAATAAGCAAGTAGAGATGCCAAAAGTGCCTTGGAATATATGAAATAAAATTTATTAAAAACAATTACAGCAACGTGTTTCTCAGGCTTTGATTACAATACACAAATCAGGTGAGAGAGAGAGAGAGTGTGAGAGAGAGAGAGAGAGAGAGAGAGAGAGAGAGAGAGAGAGAGAGAGTGTATGAGAGAGAGTCGGTCGTTAAGGGTTCCCATGTTTATAATAGCACTTTTATACATTCCCTCCTCCCTTCTGGTCACCAAAAATAGAGTGGTCTCAACACTGGCTATTAGTAACACAAACCCCTTTGAAAGACCATCCTTAAGGGGTTATATACTGCCTTCAAATTTTTTTAATTTTTTTTTTTACCACCAATAGATTTTGTAGGAGGGAGAATCCGCAATTTACATCTGTGGGTATATATACACCCGATTAGTGTATTGTAATCACAGCCTGATAAAACAGTGCTTTCACGCTGAAAAACATGTTGCTGAAATTGGTTTTTCAGAAGTTTTATTTCTATTTCATATATTCCACTGGACTCATTTTTATTGCACTTTTTTATGTTTCTTTATTCTTGCTTATTGTGCAATAACATCATACATTATTTTGATTGGTGACTCGGACCTTTGAAAGTTGCCAATTTGCAAATTAAATGTGATCTAGGCTTACATAAATTAAGTAATGTATAAATAAAAATGGAAAGAAAGAATAAAACCCAACAAGTATGAGAAAAACTCAAATGCAAGAGTAAATGCCTAGTTTCACAGATCTGCAGAATTCAAGTCATCCCATTTTGTGGATACTCACCGATAAATTTTCTCCATAGGTGCATTGGATCTCTGAAGCTCTGCCAGAGGGACTCTTGCTCCTTTACGAACCACACCTGTTCACATTCATAAAATTTGTATTTGGAGGAAAAAGATAAGATTCACAGAATGAATACTAAAAAAAAAAAGTCACCAAATTTTATTATAATTACTGTAAAACTGCATACAAGGTCATAGTTGACATTTTTGGCTTGTATGTACATATATATATATATATATATATATATATATATATATATATATATACACATACAAAAAATGAATGCACTCTCAGTACTTGCTCAAAACACCAATCAATTTAATGGAACGTTTTTGGAGAGACATATACAAAGAACACTCTTATATAGTGAAATCAAACCTACTCAATACCTGTGTAACACTCAGTGGCGCCAAAGTGCCGTGCTGGAACGCAAACGATGCATTCCACCAAGTTGTAAAAACGAAAGTTGTCATTACATCACTTCCGGAACAAACAGTAAAGTGAACATGACCTATTACATTAAGCGAAAATGTTCCATTAAATTGATTGGTGTTTTGAGCAAGTCCTGAGAGTGCATTTGTTTTTTGGATATAAGGATTTACATTTTTGCACCCAGGCAGCTGACAACAGGAGGGTTGGGCTGTAGACTGGACATTATATATACTGTGTATATATATATATATATATATATATATATATATATATATATTATATATATACACACACACATATACACACACATACGCTAAAAAAGTTTTAAAAAAAAAGTCAACTATGGCTTTGTACGTATGTATGTATATAGAATCACATTTTATAAAGCCTCAAAACAGTCAGATATAAAAAAAGAGCAAGCATGAAGGGAATTTTATCTTCATCATTTACATCAATTACATAATCTCTGAGGTTCACATATTATGAAATGCTCTAAAGCATTGGGGGAAAATCAGACATAGCCAATAAAGTGTGATAGCATTAGAACTAAAACCAACTATGGAATATACGGTAGGCTGACCCACCAGCTGTTCTTTCCGCTCGCTGTCTTCCAGCCTCATTAAGCACAGCCATTGCTCTGATGGACGCTCGTAGAACAGACCAGCGGAAGACTGAAACAGGATCCATTCCAATCAGCTCCCGAATGTATGCACTATCGCTGCTGCGTAGAAGTGCCACAATATCAGGCCTCATAAAATCTGTGTTTTTCTCCCGGAAATCCTGAATGAGTGAAGAAGAATTGTGGGTTTAAAGTAGAAATCGGTAACTATCTTGACAGCAAAGTCTTAATGTGTAGCATGAAATTACTAAAAATATACAATTTTAGATTTAAGAGACAATAACCCCAAAACTAAATCTCACACAACATGTTTCATAAAGGCACAGAGGAAAAAGTGGAAAAAGTTGCCTGAAAAGTATGGTGTACATCTTGGATACTTCTAGTGACCCATCTACAAATCAAGCGCCTATATCTATCATATATCTGCCTAAGTATTTTCAGACTTGGGTATTTCAATAAAAACTAAGCTTTCCCAATGTATCAATGGCAGCATTGGGAGGGAGTCTTGGAGTTTTCCAAATGCTACAACAGTGAATAAAAACTTATACGCATGACCTACATTTGGCCCATAAAGTTGCCTTTTTCAACCTCGAAAAGTCTACTACTGATATTTTAAATAAAGTGCCAACAAAATTAAAATGTATTCGCAATTGTTAGCATTTCTCCAACTGGCTGGCATGATTTGAATCTGGCGTGTACCTAAAAGAGAGCTCTCTTTATATTAAAAAAAAATATAGGCATCCAAGTGTTGAGACAAACAGTTTAGTATAAAATGTCATATGTGAAACAAATGGAACTATATCCAAACTCCATCAAAACCAGCACCTCCATAGAATCCATTATATGAAGAACTTATATGTGTTAGACGAACTAAGGCATGATCTTTGGCCATGGAAAAGGCTCTCTGACTAAACCTATATCCAAAATAATTCTCAGAAAATGAACCCAACTTGATGGTACTAGTGATGTTTTGAAAAGACGGAGCTGCCATCCAGGAGTTTGAAGCACCCGACTTCTCTTGGATATTTGACAAGCCCCATTCTTCTAGTAAGGCTTAATTGCCATAAGAGTTTTTAAAACTTTAATAAGGACCTTAGGAGTAGTGGTAAATCTGAAAAGAAACTAAGAGCTTTTACAATACAACTAAGAAAAAAACACCAAAAACAATAATATGAATGTATTAAATCACAGTGCTAATTATTGCTCGGGATCTGTTTTAATTGACCAGATTAAAGGCATATCAAACCTATTTAGACTAAAACTGGCTGGAAATAGAACAGACACAATATCTTTAGCCAAAAAGGAAAAAAGATGAAAAAGGACTGTATTTGAAGAATGTTGTAACAAACTTTATTACAGGATAACAACCGTTTTGTCTATGAATATAAATAATTTGAAGGACATCTTTCCTAACAAAACTCTGTCTAAAGATAATTGTTTAAAATGGACATGAAACTCAAAATTTTTCTTTCATGATTCAGGTACAGAATACAATTTTAAACAACTTTCCAATTTACTTCTATTGTATAATTTGCTTCATTCTCTTGGTATATTTTGCTTAAGAAAAAGCAATGCACATGGGGGAGCCAATAGCATGAGGAATATATGTACAGCCACCAATAAGCAGCTCTGCGCATACCTAGGTATCCTTGTCAACATAGGATACCAAGAGAATGAAACAAATTAGATAATAGAAGTACATTTTAAAGTTATTTAGAATTGCATGCTCCATCTAAATGATAAAAGAAAAAATTGGGGTTCATGTCCCTTTAAACATCAGGACTCCCTGGACTTCTTTACTTTTTTTGGAAAACTTGCAATTAAACCTCAAAGAGGACATTTCAGCGTATTTGTTATTAATGAAAGAACACAGGACCCTGTAAGTATTATTCTTGAGTGCCAATGAAGATATTATAAGTAATCCAGTATAACTAGCTATTAAGATAAAATAAACCATATATTAAAAAGGAATAATGCACTCATAAGCAAACAAAATAAAGGCTTTAAAATAATTTCAAATGAATCTTGCTAGAAAACTGAAACCCTTCAAGAAGTCTCTTAATTTTATCGTAATGTCTTGCTGTAGGCAATTAGCAACCAGTATATAAGAGCTCCTGCAATGATCAATCAATCACAGTGTATAATGTTGTATAACTAAGGATCTGCCAACTTTAACGTTAATTTAAAATACAAGACCAGACCACCAGATGAAAATAATAAAAAGTACACTCTAAATATGCTTTTTTTTATGTGTAATTAAAAATATCACCATAATAATTTCTTAAGCATCACTGAAATCTTGTAAAGTGTTTTACATTATAAACGTAAGTGTCCGCAAAATGTTTTATCAAATCAACAATTTAGTAAAGTACCCTTCGCACCTTAATCTGGTACTTTACTTTTCCAGCAAAGTGGCGGATGATGAATGCGGGCTCCATAACTGGAGTACCTACAAAGTACTTGTTCTCTTCATGTTGCTGCTTGAATTTGGCGAGCAGAGTACGGTATGTGGCATGGGGAAAACTGTGAATAGAACAAGCAGAACAGCATTCGTTTACACAATACCATCAGAATGAAATTATTGGACAATTGATTTCCTACTGTGACGTGGAGAACAGTCAACAAAAGTAATATAGTTATAGCCAATATCCTCCACGTCCATTTTTTCATTAGCCCTAGGACCTACTTGCTCTCCTCGTCCAGTAGATAGAAGAGGCCAGTTGGTTTCTTGCTAATCAACTGAATGCAGCCCACATTGTCTGTGTAATCTATATTATGCCAACTGATTCCTTCTTCTTTATATTCCTCCTATGAGATGAAAATGTATAATGTTAGAGATGAAACAAAGGCTTATGACATTTAACTTGAGACAGAGCATACACCAAACAGATATGGTTACATGGGCAATGTGTGAACAAAGAAGGGTATATCCTTTATTCACATGTGCCGTTTTTAAATTCCAGCAGATAATAGGTTTCAAAGGTGTTGCAAATATTAAGTTACTGGAGAAATATGGAGAAAATCATGACATTCTAAGATACACTTTATTAAAGATTTTTTTAACCATCAAACGTCTATACTAATAAATATTTAGTGCTATTTCTTCTTTTAACACTATTGTACCAAGATACACATGTCAGGCATAAACTGGATGTCCCGAAATCACAAAGTATTTCTTGATACTTTATAGTCCATTAAAGTATTTCACTATTATATACCAACAGGCTTCTATTAATATTCACTACGAGTCCTCACCTGCTCAAGCTTGAAGATGTGTTGGTTAAAGTAGTACTGAAGCTGCTCGTTGGCATAATTAATACAAAACTGCTCAAAGCTGTTGTTCTCAAAATCTTCAAATCCAAAGATGTCTAGGACCCCAATAGACAAACACTACGGAAAAGAAAACAACAAAAATGAATAGTTGAGATTTACACGTAAAAATATACATATCTGACAAAATCCCCCTATTGTGGTAGTGATGTGAATAAAGGCTTCTCACTGAGGGCTGCTCAGGTGAGAAATTCTAAGATGTCTCGTCAGTACGACAAGGCCCTCAAAAACTTTTAGAAACACAAATTTTATCTTGAGAAATGTTTGTTACTATGTAGTGTTCTTTATACGAAACAGACTCCTACATTACAATTCAAGGTCTAAAAAAAAAAAAAAAAAGATTGTGTGTGATGCCGGCGAGGTTTTGAATATCAAGCCCTGAATGAGCTTGAGGCTTATGATCAGGGGTCAGGTAAAAAATGAATGCAGTTCTAACACTATTTTTGCAAGAAAAACAGAGTTCCCATTCGGGCCACGCACTATAAAGCTTTTGCTGCTGCATCTCGAGAACAGACATCAAATACACAGCGAGCGAGCAAGTAGTAAGGGGTCACGTCTGATAAGACAATGCGACACCACAGTCATTCATCAAGTAGAAGCCTGCTGTTATATAAAAAGTCTGTACAGACAGACATTACACGTGAGGTTAAATTCTATGGAGGGGGATTTATTGCTGTGCTCTAATGCAGTGCGGTACATAAATTACTGCACCTATTTCTGATCTGCATGCATGTTACACCATTTTATCCTCTCTGCTAACAGAAACAACAGTAGCAATCCAGCCATTAACTATGTAATGCAATTGTAAAAAACATAATTTATGTAAGAACTTACCTGGTAAATTCATTTCTTTCATATTAGCAAGAGTCCATGAGCTAGTGACGTATGGGATATACATTCCTACCAGGAGGGGCAAAGTTTCCCAAACCTCAAAATGCCTATAAATACACCCCTCACCACACCCACAAATCAGTTTAACGAATAGCCAAGAAGTGGGGTGATAAGAAAAAAGTGCGAAGCATAAATATAAGGAATTGGAATAATTGTGCTTTATACAAAAAAATCATAACCACCACAAAAAAGGGTGGGCCTCATGGACTCTTGCTAATATGAAAGAAATAAATTTACCAGGTAAGTTCTTACATAAATTATGTTTTCTTTCATGTAATTAGCAAGAGTCCATGAGCTAGTGACGTATGGGATAATGACTACCCAAGATGTGGATCTTCCACGCAAGTCACTAGAGAGGGAGGGATCAAATAAAGACAGCCAATTCCGCTGAAAAAAATCCTCACCCAAAAATAAAATTTTAAATCTTATAAAGAAAAAAACTGAAAATATAAGCAGAAGATTCAAACTGAAACAGCTGCCTGAAGTACTTTTCTACCAAAAACAGCTTCAGAAGAAGAAAACACATCAAAATGGTAGAATTTAGTAAAAGTATGCAAAGAAGACCAAGTTGCTGCTTTGCAAATCTGATCAACCGAAGCTTCATTCCTAAACGCCCAGGAAGTAGAAACTGACCTAGTAGAATGAGCTGTAATCCTTTGAGGCGGAGTTTTACCCGACTCGACATAAGCATGATGAATTAAAGATTTCAACCAAGATGCCAAAGAAATGGCAGAGGCCTTCTGACCTTTCCTAGAACCGGAAAAGATAACAAATAGACTAGAAGTCTTTCTGAAATTCTTAGTAGCTTCAACATAATATTTCAAAGCTCTAACTACATCCAAAGAATGCAATGATTTCTCCTTAGAATTCTTAGGATTAGGACATAATGAAGGAACCACAATTTCTCTACTAATGTTGTTAGAATTCACAACCTTAGGTAAAAATTTAAAAGAAGTTCGCAACACCGCCTTATCCTGGTGAAAAATCAGAAAAGGAGACTCACAAGAAAGAGCAGATAATTCAGAAACTCTTCTGGCAGAAGAGATGGCCAAAAGGAACAAAACTTTCCAAGAAAGTAATTTAATGTCCAATGAATGCATAGGTTCAAACGGAGGAGCTTGAAGAGCCCCCAGAACCAAATTCAAACTCCAAGGAGGAGAAATTGACTTAATGACAGGTTTTATACGAACCAAAGCTTGTACAAAACAATGAATATCAGGAAGATTAGCAATCTTTCTGTGAAAAAGAACAGAAAGAGCAGAGATTTGTCCTTTCAAGGAACTTGCAGACAAACCTTTATCCAAACCATCCTGAAGAAACTGTAAAATTCTCGGAATTCTAAAAGAATGCCAGGAAAAATGATGAGAACGACACCAAGAAATAATAATATCTCCCTAGATACGGATTTACGAGCCTGTAACATAGTATTAATCACCGAGTCAGAGAAACCTCTTTGACTAAGAATCAATCGTTCAATCTCCACACCTTTAAATTTAAGGATTTGAGATCCTGATGGAAAAAAAGGACCTTGCGACAGAAGGTCTGGTCTTAACGGAAGAGTCCACGGTTGGCAAGAGGCCATCCGGACAAGATCCGCATACCAAAACCTGTGAGGCCATGCTGGAGCTACCAGCAGAACAAACGAGCATTCCTTCAGAATCTTGGAGATTACTCTTGGAAGAAGAACTAGAGGCGGAAAGATATAGGCAGGATGATACTTCCAAGGAAGTGACAATGCATCCACTGCTTCCGCTTGAGGATCCCTGGATCTGGACAGATACCTGGGAAGTTTCTTGTTTAGAGGAGAAGCCATCAGATCTATTTCTGGAAGTCCCCACATTTGAACTATCTGAAGAAATACCTCTGGGTGAAGAGACCATTCGCCCGGATGTAACGTTTGGCGACTGAGATAATCCGCTTCCCAATTGTCTATACCTGGGATATGAACCGCAGAAACTAGACAGGAGCTGGATTCCGCCCATACCAGAATTCGAGATACTTCTTTCATAGCCAGAGGACTGTGAGTCCCTCCTTGATGATTGATGTATGCCACAGTTGTGATATTGTCTGTCTGAAAACAAATGAACGATTCTCTCTTTAGAAGAGGCCATGACTGAAGAGCTCTGAAAATTGCACAGAGTTCCAAAATATTGATCGGTAATCTCACCTCCTGAGATTCCCAAACCCCTTGTGCTGTCAGAGACCCTCACACAGCTCCCCAACCTGTAAGACTTGCATCTGTTGAAATTACAGTCCAGGTCGGAAGAACAAAAGAAGCCCCCTGAACTAAACGATGGTGATCTGTCCACCACGTCAGAGAGTGTCGTACAATCGGTTTTAAAGATATTAATTGAGATATCTTTGTGTAATCCCTGCACCACTGGTTCAGCATACAGAGCTGAAGAGGTCGCATGTGAAAACGAGCAAAGGGGATCGCGTCCGATGCAGCAGTCATAAGACCTAGAATTTACATGCATAAGGATACCGAAGGGAATGATTGTGACTGAAGGTTTCGACAAGCTGATATCAATTTTAGACGTCTCTTGTCTGTCAAAGACAGAGTCATGGACACTGAATCTATCTGGAAACCTAAAAAGGTTACCCTTGTCTGAGGAATCAATGAACTTTTTGGTAAATTGATCCTCCAACCATGATCTTGAAGAAACAACACAAGTCGATTCGTATGAGATTCTGCTAAATGTGAAGACTGAGCAAGTACCAAGATATCGTCCAAATAAGGAAATACCACAATACCCTGTTCTCTGATTACAGACAGAAGGGCACCGAGAACCTTTGTAAAAATTCTTGGAGCTGTTGCTAGGCCAAACGGTAGAGCCACAAACTGGTAATGCTTGTCTAGGAAAGAGAATCTCAGAAACTGATAGTGATCTGGATGAATCGGAATATGCAGATATGCATCCTGTAAATCTATTGTAGACATATAATGCCCTTGCTGAACAAAAGGCAGGATAGTCCTTACAGTTACCATTTTGAATGTTGGTATCCTTACATAACGATTCAATATTTTTAGATCCAGAACTGGTCTGAAGGAATTCTCCTTCTTTGGTACAATGAAGAGATTTGAATAAAACCCCAGCCCCTGTTCCAGAACTGGAACTGGCATAATTACTCCAGCCAACTCTAGATCTGAAACACAATTCAGAAATGCTTGAGCCTTCGCTGGGTTTACTGGCAAAATCTCTTTGCAGGAGGCCTTATCTTGAAGCCAATTCTGTACCCTTCTGAAACAATGTTCTGAATCCAAAGATTGTGAACGGAATTGATCCAAATTTCTTTGAAAAAACGTAATCTGCCCCCTACCAGCTGAGCTGGAATGAGGGCCGCACCTTCATGTGGACTTAGGAGCTGGCTTTGGTTTTCTAAAAGGCTTGGATTTATTCCAGACTGGAGATGGTTTCCAAACTGATACCGCTCCTGAGGATGAAGGATCAGGCTTTTGTTCCTTGTTGTGACGAACGGAACGAAAAACAGAATTTATGTTTACCTGATAAATTTCTTTCTCCAACGGTGTGTCCGGTCCACGGCGTCATCCTTACTTGTGGGATATTCTCTTCCCCAACAGGAAATGGCAAAGAGCCCAGCAAAGCTGGTCACATGATCCCTCCTAGGCTCCGCCTACCCCAGTCATTCGACCGACGTTAAGGAGGAATAATAGCATAGGAGAAACCATATGGTACCGTGGTGACTGTAGTTAAAGAAAATAAATTATCAGACCTGATTAAAAAACCAGGGCGGGCCGTGGACCGGACACACCGTTGGAGAAAGAAATTTATCAGGTAAACATAAATTCTGTTTTCTCCAACATAGGTGTGTCCGGTCCACGGCGTCATCCTTACTTGTGGGAACCAATACCAAAGCTTTAGGACACGGATGAAGGGAGGGAGCAAATCAGGTCACCTAAATGGAAGGCACCACGGCTTGCAAAACCTTTCTCCCAAAAATAGCCTCAGAAGAAGCAAAAGTATCAAACTTGTAAAATTTGGTAAAAGTGTGCAGTGAAGACCAAGTCGCTGCCCTACATATCTGATCAACAGAAGCCTCGTTCTTGAAGGCCCATGTGGAAGCCACAGCCCTAGTGGAATGAGCCGTGATTCTTTCGGGAGGCTGCCGTCCGGCAGTCTCGTAAGCCAATCTGATGATGCTTTTAATCCAAAAAGAGAGAGAGGTAGAAGTTGCTTTTTGACCTCTCCTTTTACCTGAATAAACAACAAACAGGGAAGATGTTTGTCTAAAATCCTTTGTAGCATCTAAATAGAATTTTAGAGCGCGAACAACATCCAAATTGTGCAACAAGCGTTCCTTCTTTGAAACTGGTTTCGGACACAGAGAAGGTACGATAATCTCCTGGTTAATGTTTTTGTTAGAAACAACTTTTGGAAGAAAACCAGGTTTAGTACGTAAAACCACCTTATCTGCATGGAACACCAGATAAGGAGGAGAACACTGCAGAGCAGATAATTCTGAAACTCTTCTAGCAGAAGAAATTGCAACTAAAAACAAAACTTTCCAAGATAATAACTTAATATCAACGGAATGTAAGGGTTCAAACGGAACCCCCTGAAGAACTGAAAGAACTAGATTGAGACTCCAAGGAGGAGTCAAAGGTTTGTAAACAGGCTTGATTCTAACCAGAGCCCGAACAAAGGCTTGAACATCTGGCACAGCTGCCAGTTTTTTGTGAAGTAACACCGACAAGGCAGAAATCTGTCCCTTCAGGGAACTTGCCGATAATCCTTTTTCCAATCCTTCTTGAAGGAAGGATAGAATCCTAGGAATCTTAACCTTGTCCCAAGGGAATCCTTTAGATTCACACCAACAGATATATTTTTTCCAAATTTTGTGGTAAATCTTTCTAGTTACAGGCTTTCTGGCCTGAACGAGAGTATCGATAACAGAATCTGAGAAACCTCGCTTCGATAAAATCAAGCGTTCAATCTCCAAGCAGTCAGCTGGAGTGAAACCAGATTCGGATGTTCGAACGGACCCTGAACAAGAAGGTCTCGTCTCAAAGGTAGCTTCCAAGGTGGAGCCGATGACATATTCACCAGATCTGCATACCAAGTCCTGCGTGGCCACGCAGGAGCTATCAAGATCACCGACGCCCTCTCCTGATTGACCCTGGCTACCAGCCTGGGGATGAGAGGAAACGGCGGGAACACATAAGCTAGTTTGAAGGTCCAAGGTGCTACTAGTGCATCCACTAGAGCCGCCTTGGGATCCCTGGATCTGGACCCGTAGCAAGGAACTTTGAAGTTCTGACGAGAGGCCATCAGATCCATGTCTGGAATGCCCCAAAGTTGAGTGACTTGGGCAAAGATTTCCGGATGGAGTTCCCACTCCCCCGGATGCAATGTCTGACGACTCAGAAAATCCGCTTCCCAATTTTCCACTCCCGGGATGTGGATAGCAGACAGGTGGCAGGAGTGAGACTCCGCCCATAGAATAATCTTGGTCACTTCTTCCATCGCTAGGGAACTCCTTGTTCCCCCCTGATGGTTGATGTACGCAACAGTCGTCATGTTGTCTGATTGAAACCGTATGAACTTGGTCCTCGCTAGCTGAGGCCAAGCCTTGAGAGCATTGAATATCGCTCTCAGTTCCAGAATATTTATCGGTAGAAGAGATTCTTCCCGAGACCAAAGACCCTGAGCTTTCAGGGATCCCCAGACCGCGCCCCAGCCCATCAGACTGGCGTCGGTCGTGACAATGACCCACTCTGGTCTGTGGAATGTCATCCCTCGTGACAGGTTGTCCAGGGACATCCACCAACGGAGTGAGTCTCTGGTCCTCTGATTTACTTGTATCTTTGGAGACAAGTCTGTATAGTCCCCATTCCACTGACTGAGCATGCACAGTTGCAATGGTCTTAGATGAATGCGCGCAAAAGGAACTATGTCCATTGTCGCTACCATCAACCCGATCACTTCCATGCACTGAGCTACGGAAGGAAGAGGAACGGAATGAAGTATTCGACAAGAGTCCAGAAGCTTTGTCTTTCTGGCCTCCGTTAGAAAAATCCTCATTTCTGAGGAGTCTATAATTGTTCCCAAGAAGGGAACCCTTGTTGACGGGGATAGAGAACTCTTTTCCACGTTCACTTTCCAGCCGTGCGATCTGAGAAAGGCCAGGACGATGTCCGTGTGAGCCTTTGCTCGAAGGAGGGACGACGCTTGAATCAGAATGTCGTCCAGGTAAGGTACAACTGCAATGCCCCTTGGTCTTAGCACAGCTAGAAGGGACCCTAGTACCTTTGTGAAAATCCTTGGAGCAGTGGCTAATCCGAAAGGAAGCGCCACGAACTGGTAATGTTTGTCCAGGAATGCAAACCTTAGGAACCGATGATGTTCCTTGTGGATAGGAATATGTAGATACGCATCCTTTAAATCCACCGTGGTCATGAATTGACCTTCCTGGATGGAAGGAAGGATAGTTCGAATGGTTTCCATCTTGAAAGATGGGACCTTGAGAAATTTGTTTAAGATCTTGAGATCTAGGATTGGTCTGAACGTTCCCTCTTTTTTGGGAACTATGAACAGATTGGAGTAGAACCCCATCCCTTGTTCTCTCAATGGAACAGGATGAATCACTCCCATTTTTAACAGGTCTTCTACACAATGTAAGAACGCCTGTCTTTTTATGTGGTCTGAAGACAACTGAGACCTGTGGAACCTTCCCCTTGGGGGAAGTCCCTTGAATTCCAGAAGATAACCCTGGGAGACTATTTCTAGCGCCCAAGGATCCAGAACATCTCTTGCCCAAGCCTGAGCGAAGAGAGAGAGTCTGCCCCCCACCAGATCCGGTCCCGGATCGGGGGCCGATATTTCATGCTGTCTTGGTAGCAGTGGCAGGTTTCTTTGCCTGCTTTCCCTTGTTCCAGCCTTGCATTGGTCTCCAAGCTGGCTTGGCCTGAGAAGTATTACCCTCTTGCTTAGAGGACGTAGCACCTTGGGCTGGTCCGTTTTTACGAAAGGGACGAAAATTAGGTCTATTTTTTGCCTTGAAAGGCCGATCCTGAGGAAGGGCATGGCCCTTACCCCCAGTGATATCAGAGATAATCTCTTTCAAGTCAGGACCAAACAGCGTTTTCCCCTTGAAAGGAATGTTTAGTAGCTTGTTCTTGGAAGACGCATCAGCCGACCAAGATTTCAACCAAAGCGCTCTGCGCGCCACAATAGCAAACCCAGAATTCTTAGCCGCTAACTTAGCCAATTGCAAAGAGGCGTCTAGAGTGAAAGAATTAGCCAATTTGAGAGCATTGACTCTGTCCATAATCTCCTCATAAGGAGGAGAGTCACTATCGAGCACCTTAATCAGTTCATCAAACCAGAAATATGCTGCTGTAGTGACAGGGACAATGCATGAAATGGGTTGTAGAAGGTAACCCTGCTGAACAAACATCTTTTTAAGCAAACCTTCTAATTTTTTATCCATAGGATCTTTGAAAGCACAACTATCCTCTATGGGAATAGTGGTGCGTTTGTTTAAAGTAGAAACCGCTCCCTCGACCTTGGGGACTGACTGCCATAAGTCCTTTCTGGGGTCGACCATAGGAAACAATTTTTTAAATATGGGGGGAGGGACGAAAGGAATACCGGGCCTTTCCCATTCTTTATTAACAATGTCCGCCACCCGCTTGGGTATAGGAAAAGCTTCTGGGAGCCCCGGCACCTCTAGGAACTTGTCCATTTTACATAGTTTCTCTGGGATGACCAAATTTTCACAATCATCCAGAGTGGATAATACCTCCTTAAGCAAAATGCGGAGATGTTCCAATTTAAATTTAAAAGTAATCACATCAGATTCAGCCTGCTGAGAAATGTTCCCTAAATCAGTAATTTCTCCCTCAGACAAAACCTCCCTGGCTCCCTCAGATTGGGTTAGGGGCCCTTCAGAGATATTAATATCAGCGTCGTCATGCTCTTCAGTAACTAAAACAGAGCATCCACGCTTACGCTGACAAGGGTTCATTTTGGCTAAAATGTTTTTGACAGAATTATCCATTACAGCCGTTAATTGTTGCATAGTAAGGAGTATTGGCGCGCTAGATGTACTAGGGGCCTCCTGAGTGGGCAAGACTCGTGTAGACGAAGGAGGGAATGATGCAGTACCATGCTTACTCCCCTCACTTGAGGAATCATCTTGGGCATCATTGTCATTATCACATAAATCACATTTATTTAAATGAATAGGAATTCTGGCTTCCCCACATTCAGAACACAGTCTATCTGGTAGTTCAGACATGTTAAACAGGCATAAACTTGATAAGAAAGTACAAAAAACGTTTTGAAATAAAACCGTTACTGTCACTTTAAATTTTAAACTGAACACACTTTATTACTGCAATTGCGAAAAAACATGAAGGAATTGTTCAAAATTCACCAAACTTTCACCACAGTGTCTTAAAGCCTTGAAAATATTGCACACCAATTTTGGAAGCTTTAACCCTTAAAATAACGGAACCGGAGCCGTTTTAAGCTTTAACCCCTTTACAGTCCCTGGTATCTGCTTTGCTGAGACCCAACCAAACCCAAGGGGAATACGATACCAAATGATGCCTTCAGAAGTCTTTTATCAGTATCAGAGCTCCTCTCACATGCGACTGCATGCCATGCCTCTCAAAAACAAGTGCGCAACACCGGCGCGAAAATGAGACTCTGCCTATGCTTTGGGAAAGCCCCTAAAGAATAAGGTGTCTAAAACAGTGCCTGCCGATATAATTATATCAAAATACCCAGAATAAATGATTCCTCAAGGCTAAATAAGTGTTAATATCAATCGATTTAGCCCAAAAAATGTCTACAGTCTAAATAAGCCCTTGTGAAGCCCTTATTTACAATCGTAATAAACATGGCTTACCGGATCCCATAGGGAAAATGACAGCTTCCAGCATTACATCGTCTTGTTAGAATGTGTCATACCTCAAGCAGCAAAGGACTGCAAACTGTTCCCCCAACTGAAGTTAATGCTCTCAACAGTCCTGTGTGGAACAGCCATGGATTTTAGTTACGGTTGCTAAAATCATCTTCCTCATACAAACAGAATTCTTCATCTCTTTTCTGTTTCTGAGTAAATAGTACGTACCAGCACTATTTGAAAATAACAAACTCTTGATTGAATAATGAAAAACTACAGTTAAACACTAAAAAACTCTAAGCCATCTCCGTGGAGATGTTGCCTGTACAACGGCAAAGAGAATGACTGGGGTAGGCGGAGCCTAGGAGGGATCATGTGACCAGCTTTGCTGGGCTCTTTGCCATTTCCTGTTGGGGAAGAGAATATCCCACAAGTAAGGATGACGCCGTGGACCGGACACACCTATGTTGGAGAAACGATTATTAGACCTAAATTTACCTTTAGATTTTTTATCCTGTGGTAAAAAAGTTCCTTTCCCTCCAATAACAGTTGAGATAATAGAATCCAACTGAGAACCAAATAATTTATTACCCTGGAAAGAAAGGGAAAGCAGAGTAGACTTAGAAGACATATCAGCATTCCAAGTTTTAAGCCATAAAGCTCTTCTAGCTAAAATAGCTAGAGACATATACCTGACATCAACTCTAATGATATCAAAGATGGCATCACAAATAAAATTATTAGCATGTTGAAGAAGATTAATAATGCTATGAGAATTATGATCTGTTACTTGTTGCGCTAAAGCTTCTAACCAAAAAGTTGAAACTGCAGCAACATCCGCTAAAGATATAGCAGGTCTAAGAAGATTACCTGAACACAAGTAAGCTTTTCTTAGAAAGGATTCAATTTTCCTATCTAAAGGATCCTTAAAGGAAGTACCATCTGCCGTAGGAATAGTAGTATGCTTAGCAAGAGTAGAGATATCCCCATCAACCTTAGGGATTTTGTCCCAAAACTCTAATCTGTCAGATGGCACAGGATATAATTGCTTAAAACGTTTAGAAGGAGTAAATGAATTACCCAAATTATTCCATTCCCTGGAAATTACTTCAGAAATAGCATCAGGGACAGGAAAAACTTCTGGAATAACTACAGGAGATTTAAAAACCTTATCTAAACGTTTAGACTTAGTATCAAGAGGACTAGAATCCTCTATTTCTAATGCAATTAGTACTTCTTTAAGTAAAGAACGAATAAATTCCATTTTAAATAAATATGAAGATTTATCAGCATCAACCTCTGAGACAGAATCCTCTGAACCAGAAGAACCATTATCAGAATCAGAATGATGATGTTCATTTAAAAATTCATCTGAAAAATGAGAAGTTTTAAAAGACTTTTTACGTTTACTAGAAGGAGGAATAACAGACATAGCCTTCTTAATGGATTTAGAAACAAAATCGCTTATGTTATCAGGAACACTCTGAGCATTAGATGTTGACGGAACAGCAACAGGTAATGTAACAGTACTAAAGGAAATATTATCTGCATTAACAAGTTTGTCATGACAATCAGTACAAACAACAGCTGGAGGAACAGATACCACAAGTTTACAGCAGATACACTTAGCTTTGGTAGATCCAGCACCAGGCAGCGATTTTCCAGAAGTATCTTCTGACTCAGTGTTAACGTGGGACATCTTGCAATATGTAATAGAAAAAACAACATATAAAGCAAAATTGATCAAATTCCTTAAATGACAGTTTCAGGAATGGGAAAAAATGCCAGTGAACAAGCTTCTAGCAACCAGAAGCAATAAATAATGAGACTTAAATAATGTGGAGACAAAAGTGACGCCCATATTTTTTTAGCGCCAAAAAAGACGCCACATCCGGAACGCCGACACTTTTGGCGCAAAAAAACGTCAAAAATGACGCAACTTCCGGCGACACGTATGACGCCGGAAACAGAAAATTTTTTTGCGCCAAAAAAGTCTGCGCCAAGAATGACGCAATAAAATGAAGCATTTTCAGCCCCCGCGAGCCTAACAGCCCACAGGGAAAAAAGTCAAATTTTAAGGTAAGAAAAAATTGATTTATTCATATGCATTATCCCAAATATGAAACTGACTGTCTGAAATAAGGAACGTTGAACATCCTGAGTCAAGGCAAATAAATGTTTGAATACATATATTTAGAACTTTATAAAAAAGTGCCCAACCATAGCTTAGAGTGGCACAGAAAATAAGACTTACTTACCCCAGGACACTCATCTACAAGTTGTAGAAAGCCAAACCAGTACTGAAACGAAAATCAGTAGAGGTAATGGTATATATAAGAGTATATCGTCGATCTGAAAAGGGAGGTAAGAGATGAATCTCTACGACCGATAACAGAGAACCTATGAAATAGACCCTGTAGAAGGAGATCATTGAATTCAAATAGGCAATACTCTCCTCACATCCCTCTGACATTCACTGCACGCTGAGAGGAAAACCGGGCTCCAACCTGCTGCGGAGCGCATATCAACGTAGAATCTAGCACAAACTTACTTCACCACCTCCATAGGAGGCAAAGTTTGTAAAACTGATTTGTGGGTGTGGTGAGGGGTGTATTTATAGGCATTTTGAGGTTTGGGAAACTTTGCCCCTCCTGGTAGGAATGTATATCCCATACGTCACTAGCTCATGGACTCTTGCTAATTACATGAAAGAAATGGAGGTCACTCCCAGCCCAGAGTGTTCTTTAAAAGGGACAGTCTACTCCAAAATATTTATTGTTTAAAAAGATAGATAATCCCTTTATTGCCCATTCCCCAGTTTTGAACAACCAACACTGTTACATTTATATACTTTTTAACTCTACGATTACCTTATATAAGCTTTCTTAGACTGCCTCCTTATCTTCGTTCTACTTACAGACTTTTTTTAGACCATTTGTGTAGACTCATGAATAACTCCACGGGACTGAGCACAATGTTATCTATATGGCACCCATGAACTAGCCATTAAAATACCTTGAGATAAAGACAACCTACAGGGGCTTAAAAACAGGCAGACATTTAAATGTTTAAAGGTTATAAAATATATGAATATAACAATCTTGGTTGTGCAAAGCTGGGGAATGGGTAGTAAAGGCGTTATCTATCTTTTTAAATCAATAAAAATTTGGAGTAGACTGTCCCTTTAAACCACTGAATTCCTGGGTAGGGAGGGAGGGAGGGAGGGAGCGGAACGTATACGCTGGTGTCATAGCTAGGACTTTCAGATTTACAAGACAATAAAATTGTTTCAGAACACTGTTATATATAACAAATGTCTTTCTATTTAGACACAATTTTACAAAATACAAATACATGAACAGTTTTGTAGCAGAATCTGAAAATAAAAAAAATACTGTAATGATTAAAGGGACATTCTACACTAGATTTTTCTTTGCATAAATGTTTTGTAGATGATCCATTTATGTAGCCCATCTGGGTGTGTTTTTGTAACAATGTATAGTTTTGCTTATTTTTTTAATAACATTGTGCTGACTTTCAAACTCCTAACCAAGCCCCAACGTTTGATGTACACACGCGTTTACAGACTCCTGTTGGATCCCGATTGTGTAATCTGTCTTTTCATATGCAGGCATGGGGGGAGTGTCTGCTCTTTTCGCTTTACAGCCCATTTCGGTGGGTGTCCCAGCTTAACCTCTTCAACAGTTCTAAACTGGGAGCTTCTAAGTACGTTTTTAAAAAAGGTTTTATACTGAATTATTACATCAGTATCTGTGAATATTCTTCTTTATAGTAGTGTCTATTACATGCAGTTATATGAAAATTGGTGTATACTGTCCCTTTAATTTCCTCCTTTATACTCCAAGGATTTGTTCCCTTACTACTGCCATTGTGTTTTAGAGGACTGGAAAGGATTGGGAGCTACATAAATTAGAAAATATATTACTACCAATAATAATAATACCAACAATAAAACAAATATATTAAGAAACTCAGAAAATTATTTACATTTTTGGGTTTTTTTTTAGCAAAAAAAGTGCTAGAATGGCAGTCTGAACAAAATGACTATTACTTTATTTCTTGTGGAAACACATTCTTTAGCAATATACAGAGGGTACAATAAATCAAAGACAGACAACGCAGACTGGAACAGCAGCATTCCCTGCTCCATAGAACTTACAACCTTCAAGGTTGCTTAAAGGGGAAAGGGGTATCTTTATATATTTTTGTAACGTAGAAGGTATTTAACAAAAATAAAGATGCACAAAAACATTTCTCTCTTGCTTACATTCACAGACTCCTCCACATCTTTTTTGTTGAGCAGAGCATGGTTAATTCGAAGAACTATCCAGTCAAAGAGGGCACTGTATAGAGATTTTGCCATTGAATCACGAGCAGTCACAGCCTGCAGTAAAGAAACCAAGACAAATATTGGTATTGAAAAGGTGACTAAAATCATCACATTATATACTTGTGGTTACAGATTGTTAACAAGTTAGACAACAATACTATGGCTGTTGCTATGTTTTGTTAGTAGAAAGGTCATTAGTTTGATGATGCGACGGGTCACCTTTAGAGTGATTTATTATAGTCAGAGTAGCTAAGCTTTCTTCCTGCATTCTCACCTCATTGAGGCTATAAGGCAATATCAGCTTCTCATTCACTGTAACAGTTTTCCTTTTGGTCAGAGCCTCCACTAGAAGCTCTCTTTGCACCTGTTGGGAGGAAAATGTAGTGCAAATAAGTCATAGTACAGCAGAGGTTACATAAAGGCACATTCAAAAAGGAACACTGTATACTGTAAAACTATTTCCACTTTAATGTGTTATCAATAACTTGTTTTACAACTGTAGGGTATAAAATGTATGGTTAATTGCTCCTTCAGGTTTATTTTTGTATACAAAATAGCTGGTTTTGCTTTTTGAAACAAATTATTTGATAGAAGTATGTCATCTAGATTGAAAACAAGGGTTCTCTACAGACTCGACGTAGAGAGAAAGGTGACAAGGACCACTGAAAACGTTAAGGAATGAAAACTTGTTGTAATTTGAAAAATGAGATCCATGTTAGACATGTCTATTGCTCCTAGGATCTAGCAAACTTGATGACAGCCTTGAGGTATAATACTGAAAAACAGAATTTATGTTTACCTGATAAATTACTTTCTCCAACGGTGTGTCCGGTCCACGGCGTCATCCTTACTTGTGGGATATTCTCCTCCCCAACAGGAAATGGCAAAGAGCCCAGCAAAGCTGGTCACATGATCCCTCCTAGGCTCCTCCTACCCCAGTCATTCGACCGACGTTAAGGAGGAATATTTGCATAGGAGAAACCATATGGTACCGTGGTGACTGTAGTTAAAGAAAATAAATTATCAGACCTGATTAAAAAAACCAGGGCGGGCCGTGGACCGGACACACCGTTGGAGAAAGTAATTTATCAGGTAAACATAAATTCTGTTTTCTCCAACATAGGTGTGTCCGGTCCACGGCGTCATCCTTACTTGTGGGAACCAATACCAAAGCTTTAGGACACGGATGAAGGGAGGGAGCAAATCAGGTCACCTAAATGGAAGGCACCACGGCTTGCAAAACCTTTCTCCCAAAAATAGCCTCAGAAGAAGCAAAAGTATCAAACTTGTAAAATTTGGTAAAAGTGTGCAGTGAAGACCAAGTCGCTGCCCTACATATCTGATCAACAGAAGCCTCGTTCTTGAAGGCCCATGTGGAAGCCACAGCCCTAGTGGAATGAGCTGTGATTCTTTCGGGAGGCTGCCGTCCGGCAGTCTCGTAAGCCAATCTGATGATGCTTTTAATCCAAAAAGAGAGAGAGGTAGAAGTTGCTTTTTGACCTCTCCTTTTACCAGAATAAACAACAAACAAGGAAGATGTTTGTCTAAAATCCTTTGTAGCATCTAAATAGAATTTTAGAGCGCGAACAACATCCAAATTGTGCAACAAACGTTCCTTCTTTGAAACTGGTTTCGGACACAGAGAAGGTACGATAATCTCCTGGTTAATGTTTTTGTTAGAAACAACTTTTGGAAGAAAACCAGGTTTAGTACGTAAAACCACCTTATCTGCATGGAACACCAGATAAGGAGGAGAACACTGCAGAGCAGATAATTCTGAAACTCTTCTAGCAGAAGAGATTGCAACTAAAAACAAAACTTTCCAAGATAATAACTTAATATCAACGGAATGTAAGGGTTCAAACGGAACCCCCTGAAGAACTGAAAGAACTAAATTGAGACTCCAAGGAGGAGTCAAAGGTTTGTAAACAGGCTTAAGTCTAACCAGAGCCTGAACAAAGGCTTGAACATCTGGCACAGCTGCCAGCTTTTTGTGAAGTAACACAGACAAGGCAGAAATCTGTCCCTTCAGGGAACTTGCAGATAATCCTTTTTCCAATCCTTCTTGAAGGAAGGATAGAATCTTAGGAATCTTAACCTTGTCCCAAGGGAATCCTTTAGATTCACACCAACAGATATATTTTTCCCAAATTTTGTGGTAAATCTTTCTAGTTACAGGCTTTCTGGCCTGAACAAGAGTATCGATAACAGAATCTGAGAACCCTCGCTTCGATAAGATCAAGCGTTCAATCTCCAAGCAGTCAGCTGGAGTGAAACCAGGTTCGGATGTTCGAACGGACCCTGAACAAGAAGGTCTCGTCTCAAAGGTAGCTTCCAAGGTGGAGCCGATGACATATTCACCAGATCTGCATACCAAGTCCTGCGTGGCCACGCAGGAGCTATCAAGATCACCGACGCCCTCTCCTGATTGATCCTGGCTACCAGCCTGGGGATGAGAGGGAACGGCGGGAACACATAAGCTAGTTTGAAGGTCCAAGGTGCTACTAGTGCATCCACTAGAGCCGCCTTGGGATCCCTGGATCTGGACCCGTAGCAAGGAACTTTGAAGTTCTGACGAGAGGCCATCAGATCCATGTCTGGAATGCCCCACAGCTGAGTGACTTGGGCAAAGATTTCCGGATGGAGTTCCCACTCCCCCGGATGCAATGTCTGACGACTCAGAAAATCCGCTTCCCAATTTTCCACTCCTGGGATGTGGATAGCGGACAGGTGGCAGGAGTGAGACTCCGCCCATAGAATGATTTTGGTCACTTCTTCCATCGCTAGGGAACTCCTTGTTCCCCCCTGATGGTTGATGTACGCAACAGTTGTCATGTTGTCTGATTGAAACCGTATGAACTTGGCCCTCGCTAGCTGAGGCCAAGCCTTGAGAGCATTGAATATCGCTCTCAGTTCCAGAATATTTATCGGTAGAAGAGATTCTTCCCGAGACCAAAGACCCTGAGCTTTCAGGGATCCCCAGACCGCGCCCCAGCCCATCAGACTGGCGTCGGTCGTGACAATGACCCACTCTGGTCTGCGGAATGTCATCCCTTGTGACAGGTTGTCCAGGGACAGCCACCAACGGAGTGAGTCTCTGGTCCTCTGATTTACTTGTATCTTCGGAGACAAGTCTGTATAATCCCCATTCCACTGACTGAGCATGCACAGTTGTAATGGTCTAGATGAATGCGCGCAAAAGGAACTATGTCCATAGCCGCTACCATCAACCCGATCACTTCCATGCACTGAGCTATGGAAGGAAGAGGAACGGAATGAAGTATCCGACAAGAGTCTAGAAGCTTTGTTTTTCTGGCCTCTGTCAGAAATATCCTCATTTCCAAGGAGTCTATAATTGTTCCCAAGAAGGGAACCCTTGTTGACGGAGATAGAGAACTCTTTTCCACGTTCACTTTCCATCCGTGAGATCTGAGAAAGGCCAGGACGATGTCCGTGTGAGCCTTTGCTTGAGGAAGGGACGACGCTTGAATCAGAATGTCGTCCAAGTAAGGTACTACAGCAATGCCCCTTAGTCTTAGCACAGCTAGAAGGGACCCTAGTACCTTTGTGAAAATCCTTGGAGCAGTGGCTAATCCGAAAGGAAGCGCCACGAACTGGTAATGCTTGTCCAGGAATGCGAACCTTAGGAACCGATGATGTTCCTTGTGGATAGGAATATGTAGATACGCATCCTTTAAATCCACCGTGGTCATGAATTGACCTTCCTGGATGGAAGGAAGAATAGTTCGAATGGTTTCCATCTTGAACGATGGAACCTTGAGAAACTTGTTTAAGATCTTGAGATCTAAGATTGGTCTGAACGTTCCCTCTTTTTTGGGAACTATGAACAGATTGGAGTAGAACCCCATCCCTTGTTCTCTTAATGGAACAGGATGAATCACTCCCATTTTTAACAGGTCTTCTACACAATGTAAGAATGCCTGTCTTTTTATGTGGTCTGAAGACAACCGAGACCTGTGGAACCTCCCCCTTGGGGGAAGTCCCTTGAATTCCAGAAGATAACCTTGGGAGACTATTTCTAGCGCCCAAGGATCCAGAACATCTCTTGCCCAAGCCTGAGCGAAGAGAGAGAGTCTGCCCCCCACCAGATCCGATCCCGGATCGGGGGCCAACATTTCATGCAGTCTTGGTAGCAGTGGCAGGTTTCTTGGCCTGCTTTCCCTTGTTCCAGCCTTGCATTGGTCTCCAAGCTGGCTTGGCTTGAGAAGTATTACCCTCTTGCTTAGAGGACGTAGCACCTCGGGCTGGTCCGTTTCTACGAAAGGGACGAAAATTAGGTTTATTTTTTGCCTTGAAAGGCCGATCCTGAGGAAGGGCGTGGCCCTTACCCCCAGTAATATCAGAGATAATCTCTTTCAAGTCAGGGCCAAACAGCGTTTTTCCCTTGAAAGGAATGTTAAGTAGCTTGTTCTTGGAAGACACATCAGCCGACCAAGATTTCAACCAAAGCGCTCTGCGCGCCACAATAGCAAACCCAGAATTCTTAGCCGCTAACCTAGCCAATTGCAAAGTGGCGTCTAGGGTGAAAGAATTAGCCAATTTGAGAGCATTGATTCTGTCCATAATCTCCTCATAAGGAGGAGAATCACTATCGACCGCCTTTATCAGCTCATCGAACCAGAAACATGCGGCTGTAGCGACAGGGACAATGCATGCAATAGGTTGTAGAAGGTAACCCTGCTGAACAAACATCTTTTTAAGCAAACCTTCTAATTTTTTATCCATAGGATCTTTGAAAGCACAACTATCCTCTATGGGTATAGTGGTGCGTTTGTTTAAAGTGGAAACCGCTCCCTCGACCTTGGGGACTGTCTGCCATAAGTCCTTTCTGGGGTCGACCAAAGGAAACAATTTTTTAAATATGGGGGGAGGGACGAAAGGAATACCGGGCCTTTCCCATTCTTTATTAACAATGTCCGCCACCCGCTTGGGTATAGGAAAAGCTTCTGGGAGCCCCGGCACCTCTAGGAACTTGTCCATTTTACATAGCTTCTCTGGGATGACCAACTTGTCACAATCATCCAGAGTGGATAATACCTCCTTAAGCAGAATGCGGAGATGTTCCAACTTAAATTTAAATGCAATCACATCAGGTTCAGCCTGTTGAGAAATGTTCCCTGAATCAGTAATTTCTCCCTCAGACAAAACCTCCCTGGCCCCATCAGACTGGGTTAGGGGCCCTTCAGAGATATTAGTATCAGCGTTGCCATGCTCTTCAGTATCTAAAACAGAGCAGCCGCGCTTACGCTGACAAGTGTTCATTTGGGCTAAAATGTTTTTGACAGAATTATCCATTACAGCCGTTAATTGTTGCATAGTAAGGAGTATTGGCGCGCTAGATGTACTAGGGGCCTCCTGAGTGGGCAAGACTCGTGTAGACGAAGGAGGGAATGATGCAGTACCATGCTTACTCCCCTCACTTGAGGAATCATCTTGGGCATCATTGTCATTATCACATAAATCACATTTATTTAAATGAATAGGAATTCTGGCTTCCCCACATTCAGAACACAGTCTATCTGGTAGTTCAGACATGTTAAACAGGCATAAACTTGATAACAAAGTACAAAAACGTTTTAACATAAAACCGTTACTGTCACTTTAAATTTTAAACTGAACACACTTTATTACTGCAATTGCGAAAAAACATGAAGGAATTGTACAAAATTCACCAAATTTTCACCACAGTGTCTTAAAGCCTTAAAAGTATTGCACACCAAATTTGGAAGCTTTAACCCTTAAAATAACGGAACCGGAGCCGTTTTAAACTTTAACCCCTTTACAGTCCCTGGTATCTGCTTTGCTGAGACCCAACCAAGCCCAAAGGGGAATACGATACCAAATGACGCCTTCAGAAAGTCTTTTCTAAGTATCAGAGCTCCTCACACATGCGACTGCATGCCATGCCTCTCAAAAACAAGTGCGCCACACCGGCGCGAAAATGAGGCTCTGCTTATGCTTTGGGAAAGCCCCTAAGGAATAAGGTGTCTAATACAGTGCCTGCCGATATTCTTATATCAAAATACCCAGATAAAATGATTCCTCAAGGCTAAATATGTGTTAATAATGAATCGATTTAGCCCAGAAAAGTCTACAGTCTTAATAAGCCCTTGTGAAGCCCTTATTTATGATCGTAATAAACATGGCTTACCGGATCCCATAGGGAAAATGACAGCTTCCAGCATTACATCGTCTTGTTAGAATGTGTCATACCTCAAGCAGCAAGAGACTGCATACTGTTCCCCCAACTGAAGTTAATAGCTCTCAACAGTCCTGTGTGGAACAGCCATGGATTTTAGTTACGGTTGCTAAAATCATTTTCCTCATACAAACAGAAATCTTCATCTCTTTTCTGTTTCTGAGTAAATAGTACATACCAGCACTATTTCAAAATAACAAACTCTTGATTGAATAATAAAAACTACAGTTAAACACTAAAAAACTCTAAGCCATCTCCGTGGAGATGTTGCCTGAACAACGGCAAAGAGAATGACTGGGGTAGGAGGAGCCTAGGAGGGATCATGTGACCAGCTTTGCTGGGCTCTTTGCCATTTCCTGTTGGGGAGGAGAATATCCCACAAGTAAGGATGACGCCGTGGACCGGACACACCTATGTTGGAGAAAGGTACATTTCAAATGGCTTTTCCCTCAATGTGACAAGAATATTTCCAAGTAGCATTTAACAGGAATTTAACATCATAGGAGATTACAGTTCAGAATTTTTTTTATTTTTTTTTTAATAAATTTGGCTGAAAAGTACGATAACAAAACCTTTAAAACCGGATTACACCATATTCTATATATTTTTTCTTACATGTTATGAATGACTGTACAAATGTTGAACATTGCTTGAAAAAGGTGCATGAATCACACAGGAAAAAATATCACATCGACT
>NC_069500.1:762728909-762808909 GCF_027579735.1 Bombina bombina
AATATCTGGTATATTATTTACACTTAAAGGGGCACTCTAGTCAAAAGTAAACTTTCATGATTCAGATAGGGCATGTAATTTTAAACAACTTTCCAATTTACTTCTATTATCTAATTTGCTCAGTTTTTTAGATATCCTTTGTTGAAGAAATAGCAATGCACATGTGTGAGCCAATCACACAAGGACTCTATGTGCAGCAACCAATCAGAAGCTACTGAGCATATCTAGATATGCTTTTCAGCAAGTGATATCAAGAGAATGAAGCAAATGAGATAATAGAAGTAAATTAGAAAGTTGTTTAAAATGACATGCTCTTTCTAAATCACGAAAGAAAAAATTTGGGTTTCATGTCCCTTTAAAGAAAAAATTGAGAACAATAATAATGAAAAAAATGAAATAAATAATAGTAGGAATGACACCTTCATACAATTTCTAATTTTAAATTTTTTTAAAATTAGTTCATAAAAATATCGTTATAGAGCCATAGTAATTTAAAGGAAGCAGGCCATATCCAGTTTATCATTTAAACTGTTGGGAAACTGGGTCTTGAGGATCGAGATCCACCTGCATTCCTTTCTTAGGAGGACTTCGTCATTGTCACCTCCTCTACCATTTGCGATACCCCTGTCTATGCCAACAAATTTTAGAGAATCAGGATTACATTCGTGAGCCAACTCAAAATGTCTGGCAACATTGCTTTTTGGGTTTTTATTTTTAACATCATCACGATGTTCATTGATAGTCTTTTATGGATCTCCTTGTTTTGCCCACGTAAAAACGTGGGCAGCTGCAGGAGAGTAAATAAATAACCCCTTCTGTGTTGCAATTCACAAAGTGTTTAAGTTTAAAGGTTTTGCCCGTGTGCGTGCCAAACTCTTTAGTTTTGACCATGTACCTACATGCCACGCACTTTCCACAGGGGTAGTTACTTGATGACCTGTGTTTTGTTAGCCAATCTGTTTGTTTGTGTTTAGGCACATATTGGCTCCTCACAAGCTTATCTTTGAGATTGGGTGCCCTTCTAGCAGTGATGTTAGGGTGTTCCCCCACTTCTTGGGACACGATCACATCACTGAGAAGAACATGCCAGTTCTTGGCAAGGATTTGCCTCAAAGCATTCCAGTGGCAATTGTAGTCAGCAATTAGCCTTATTCTTGAGTCCTTATCCTTTTCTTTTGGCACAAGTAGATTATCTCTATCTGCATGGGCTGCTTGATTAAGTGCCCCTCTCACAGTTCTTTTCGAATACCCCGTCTAGAAACCTTTTTTAGATGTCTGTTGCATGCTTAAGGTAGCTTTCTTTTGTCGAGCAGTTTCTGCGGAGTCTAAGGAACTGCCCTTTTGGTATGCCTCTCTTCAAATGGCTGGGGTTGTGACTCGATGCCAGTAGAAGACTGTTTGTAGCAGTATTCTTACGATAGTTTTCTGTCAGTAGCAATTCCTGTTCAATTTTGACTCTGACATCAAGGAAAGGAATTTCTTCTCTACTATATTGCAAAGTAAGGGAAATGTTACTGTTGTTCATGTTAAGAGTGCGAACAAACTCTTTTAGGTTACTCTCTGAGCCCTCCCATATCAAAAAGATGTCATCCACATATCTCAACCATATGTGGATGTTCTCCTCAAAAAGAGGGCTCTGGAAGACTTCATCCATCTCCCAGATGCCGAGATGAAGGCAGGCATACGTAGGGGCGAATGTAGCGCCCATGGCCGTGCCTTGCATTTGTTTGTAAATTTTATTATCGAACATGAAAACATTGCTCATAAGTACGAATGTTAAGAGTTCCACGACAAAGTCAGTGTGCTTCTGAACATTAACTCCTATTGTCATGAGGAAGTGTTTGCATACCTTGATGCCAGTCTCGTGCGGAATGGATGAATATAATCCTTCCACATCGAGGCATACCCAGAGAGCTCCTTGGGGGACCGACAAGCCATCAATTTTCCTCTGAAAATCCGCTGTGTCCAGGACAAAAGAGGGCATAGTATTCAGGAAGGGCCTTAAAAAGTGGTCAATGTAGTTGCCTAGATTTTCCATGAGGCTGCCAATGCCTGCTATTATTGGCCGGCCTGGTGGGTTGCTGGAGTTTTTGTGTATCTTAGGAATAGAATAAAAGACCGGCACTACAGGATGCTCAGGGTAGAGATATTTAAACTCAGATGCAGTTATTATACCACTGTCCTTGGCCTTTTTAAGGATGTTGAACAGGGTAGCCTGTAGGGAAGAGGTGGGATTAAAGGTAAGACTTTGATATTGTTTTTTGTCCAACAGCTGTCGTTTAACCTCTAGGACATACATATTCTCATCCCAGAGGACAAGATTTCCACCGGTTTGATGACCAAGCCCTTGGCATTCATCAATTCATTCATGGCCTTTCTTTCTGCCCTACTCAGATTGTCATCTACTAGTCCTATTAGGGAGAGATTGGCTACATCTCTTTCTACCTGCTTGACAAAGATGTTCACAGCAGGTACCATGGATAACTGCGGCATGTATTTGCATTTTGCTTTAAGATTGGAGGTTATCGTTTCAGACAGGATGGGGTCTTCTACCTGTGAGGGATCGTATTGGCTGCCCTCAGTGTCTGCAAGGAGACCTTGCAAGTCCACAATAGCTGAACTGTCTTCCCGTGTTAGCGAAACATCTTCAATTAGGTGACTGCTTTTGCCTTTCATTATTTGGGACAGAACAATCCAGGATATACCTCCGTGCCACACTTGAAAGGGGGTTCTGTGTGCAGTAGGGTGTAGTAGGCTAATTAAGAATTTCTAACTTCTTGTTGTATATTTGGCTAACTTAAGCTGTTCATCTCTACGGCACCTGTGTGCACCCCTGACCAGTGAGGTTTATCATTATTACCTATCTATATAAGGTTTTTACCTCGATATTCCAGTATGCTGGTATATACTGTTTAAGTGAATACTGTTGCTACATATCGTTTGAGTGATAGTGTTCTACCGGTGTGAGAGGCCTCCGTTTCACGATTAAAGCATTGATTTTGAAATCACTGTATTTGTGAGCTTTTTTTCAAAAAGAGTGCTGATTTCCCTGTCTTTTATAAACCAGGATTTCGTTCCTGGCTTTCTCTCTTACCTACCCCATGACATACATACATACATACATACATACATACATACATACATACATACATACATACATACATACATACATACATACATACATACATACATACATACATACATACATACATACATACATACATACATACATACATACATACATACATACATACATACATACATACATACATACATACATACATACATACATACATACATACATACATACATACATACACATACATACACACATATATATATATATACATATATATACACACATACATATACATATATATATATATATATATATATACACACATACATATACACATACATATACACATACATATACACACACACACATATACACACACACACATATACACACACACACATATACACACACACACATATACACACACACACACACATATATATATATATACATACATACATATACACACACATACATACAACGAAAGGTGTGTGTGCACTCCCACTGTCTCCCAAAACTGTCAGGGTGCTCCTGTAGAGTGAAGTGTTTAATATTACGTATTTTTCACACTATGACGCTTCTGCTTATTATCCAATGAGATTTATGTTTATATGGGGTGTGTACACAGGATGGCCTGGATTGGTCTCAATTTGAGGGAGGGTGTTGGGGGCCTATAAAAAGGCAGCTTTTTTCACTTTTTAATTGTCAGAGGAAGGGACAGTGTTTGGTCCCGAAACGTTACAGCACGCAATTAAGAATTTGGTTGATACTGTTGTCTAAAGACCAGTGAGTGCTTATATTTAATATATATATATATATATATATATATATATATATATATATATATATATATATATATATATATATATATATATATATATATATATATATATATATATATACAGTTACTGTGCATATAATCACTTTGACAGCCAGTCACTCACAATGGAGCCTAGATACTAGCATGCTGGTATCAGGTTCAGTGTCCAATCATTGGATGCCTTACACACACTCACACATTTTTTTATATTTTTAATAGTGTTCTTTGTGTTTATTTTACCCCTATATTTTATTTTCTGTCCTTGACAATAAAAGGGTTAAACATAATGGCCCCTAGTTATCAAGCCGTCAACCTCAAATATGCTGGAATTCCGCAGCGTATTTGTGGCGAGGCTGATTCGCCTTAGTTCTAAAGCCCTGCTGCCCGGAAAAAGTAGAATATAGTGGCGTAAGCTTCGATCCGCCGGACTCAGTCCGACACAGATCGATTCTTACGTCACTCCAGATGTTCCGAACGCAAGTTCGGCACAATCTGACTACTTTTGGGAGTTATCAAATGACTACCAGGTAAGCTCGGCACTTTTCCGGCCCAGCGTACCTGGTTTTCAATCCGCCGCCCCTGGAGGTGGCGGATCCCATAGGAATCAATGGGAGTCTGACCATAGCGAAAGTTCATGTTCGCTGCTGCCCGACATCCCATTGATTCCTATGGGAGCTGTCTACACCTAACACCCTAACATGTACCCCGAGTCTAAATACCCCTAATCTGCCCCCCTACACCGCCGCCACCTATATTAAACATGGTAACCCCTAAACCGCCGCTCCCGGACCCCGCCGCCACCTACATAATACCTATTAACCCCTATCCTGCCGATCCCGTAACCCCGCCGCAACTAAATAAATTGTTTAACCCCTAAACTGCCGCAACCTATATTAAACTTATTAACCCCTAATCTGCCCCCCCTACACCTTCGCCACCTATAATAAATTTATTAACCCCTATCCTGCCCCCCTATACCGCCGCCATCTATATTAAACTAATTAACCCCTAAATCTAAGTCTAACCCTAACACCCCCCTAACAAATATTATGTTAATAAATCTAAATAAAATTACTATTATTAACTAAATTAATCCTATTTAAAACTAAATACTTACCTATAAAATAAACCCTAATATAGCTACAATATAACTAATAATTATATTGCAGCTATTTTAGGAATTTTTTTTATTTTACAGACAAATTTCAAATTATTTTAACTAGGCACAATAGCTATTAAATAGTTATTAACTATTTAATAGCTACCTAGTTAAAATAAAGACAAATTTGCCTGTAAAATAAAAACTAACCTAAGTTACAATTACACCTAACACTACACTATCATTAAATAAATAATTCCTATTTAAAACGAAATACTTACCTGTAAAATAAACCCTAAGATAGCTACAATGTAATTAATAATTAGGATTTATATTTTTTTACAGGTAACTTTGTATTTATTTTAACTAGGTAGAATAGTTAAATAGTTATTAACTATTTAATAACTACCTAGCTAAAATAAATACAAAATTACCTGTAAAATAAATCCTAACCTAAGTTACAATTAAACCTAACACTACACTATCATTAAATAAATTAAATTAATTAACTACAAATACCTACAATTAAATACAATTAAATAAACTAACTAAAGTACAAAAAATATTACAAGATTTTTAAGCTAATTACACCTAATCTAAGCCCCCTAATAAAATTTAAAAACCCCCCAAAATAAAAAAATGCCCTACCCTATTCTAAATTACGAAGGTTAACAGCTCTATTACCTTACCAGCCCTTAAAAGGGCCTTTTGCAGGGAATGCCCCAAAGTATTCAGCTCTTTTGCATGTTAAAAAAAATACAACCCCCCCAACATTAAAACCCACCACCCACATACCCCTAATCTAACCCAAGCCCCCCTTAAATAAACCTAACACTACCCCCCTGAAGATCATCCTACCTTTAGCTGTCTTCAGCCAGCCGACCACCGATGGAACAGAAGAGGACATCCGCAGCAGCCAAAGTCATCATCCAAGGGGCGCTGAAGAGGTCTTCCATCCGATAGAAGTCTTCATCCAGGCGGAGTCTTAAATCTTCATCCATCCGGAGCGGAGCGATCTTCAAAGCAGCCAACGCGGAGCCATCTTCTTCCACCGACACCTACTCGCCGAATGAATATTCCTTTAAGTGACGTCATCCAAGATGGCGTCCCTCGAATTCCGATTGGCTGATAGAACCCTCTTGGATGACGTCACTTAAAGGAATATTCATTCGGCGAGTAGGCGTCGTGGAAGAAGATGGCTCCGCGTCGGCTGCTTTAAAGATGGCTCCGCTCTGGATGGATGAAGATTGAAGACGGCGCCTGGATGAAGACTATCGCATGGAAGACCTCTTCAGCGCCCCTTGGATGAAGACTTTGGTCGCTGCGGATGTCCTCTTCTGTTCCATTGGTGGTCGGCTGGCTGAAGACGGCTAAAGGTAGGATGATCTTCAGGGGGGTAGTGTTAAGTTTTTTTAAGGGGGGATTGGGTGGGTTAGAGTAGGGGTATGTGGGTGGTGGGTTTTAATGTTGGGGGGGTTGTATTTTTTTTTAACATGCAAAAGAGCTGAATACTTTGGGGCATGCCCCGCAAAAGGCCCTTTTAAGGGCTGGTAAGGTAATAGAGCTGTTAACTTTCGTAATTTAGAATAAGGTAGGGCATTTTTTTTATTTTGGGGGGCTTTGTTATTTTATTAGGGGGCTTAGATTAGGTGTAATTAGCTGAAAAATCTTGTAATTTTTTTTATTGTTTGTACTTTAGTTTATTTAATTGTATTTAATTGTAGGTATTTGTAGATAATTTAATTTATTTAATGATAGTGTAGTGTTAGGTTTAATTGTAACTTAGGTTAGGATTTATTTTACAGGTAATTTTGTATTTCTTTTAGTTAGGTAGTTATTAAATAGCTAATAACTATTTAATAACTATTCTACCTAGTTAAAATAAATACAAAGTTACCTGTAAAATAAATATAAATCCTAAAATAGCTACAATGTAATTATTACAGGTGGCCCTCGGTTTATGACGGTTTAATTTGCGCCGTTTCAGAATAACGCCCTTTTTTTTGCTATTGAAAAGCATTGACTGGAATTGAAAGCATTAGCACATGTATACATTAAAATAGCCAGTAGGTGGAGCTGTCCGCTTGTGTTGCAGCAAACACATGCAAAGAAAAGCAAGCCAGACATGATCAATGGATCAGCTTTCAAAGGAACAAGATCTAGCAGCCACTTCCCTTAGCTGCAGACTCAATGCAGAGAACTGTTTGCAGAAAAAGGCAAGTAAAAAACGTTTTTGTTCATTAAACTTAGTTTGATGATGATACAGTCTGTTGTGTGATTTAACACAGGCAGGCTGAAATTTGTGTGATAATTTTATTAAGTGCAGTTTAGCAAATGTTTTTTTTATTAAACTTAGTTTGATGATGATACAATCTATTTTATTAGGTTAATAATGCTGTTTAGCATTTAAAAAAGTCTTCATTTCAAAGCTTTAAAAATAATGTATTAGGTGTTACTTATAACAATTTTGAGAGGGGCCTGGAACCTAACTCCCTCACTTCCCATTGACTTACATTATAAACTGGGTTTCAATTTACAACGGTTTCGATTTACAACCATTCCTTCTGGAACCTAACCCCGGCGTAAACTGAGGGCTATCTGTAATTACATTGTAGCTATCTTAGGGTTTAATTTACAGGTAAGTATTTATTTTTAAATAGGAATAATTTAGTTAATGATAGTGTAGTGTTAGGTGTAATTGAAACTTAGGTTAGTTTTTATTTTACAGGTAAATGTGTCTTTATTTTAACTAGGTAGCTATTAAATAGTTAATAGCTATTTAATAGCTATTGTGCCTAGTAAAAATAAATTGAAATTTGCCTGTAAAATAAAAAACATAATTTATGCTTACCTGATAAATTCCTTTCTCCTGTAGTGTAGTCAGTCCACGGGTCATCATTTCTTATGGGATATTAACTCCTCCCCAACAGGAAGTGCAAGAGGATCACCCAAGCAGAGCTGCTATATAGCTCCTCCCCTCTACATCACACCCAGTCATTCGACCGAGAACCAAACGAGAAAGGAGAAACTATAGGGTGCAGTGGTGACTGGAGTATAATTTAAAATTTAGACCTGCCATAAAAAACAGGGCGGGCCGTGGACTGACTACACTACAGGAGAAAGGAATTTATCAGGTAAGCATAAATTATGTTTTCTCCTGTTAAGTGTAGTCAGTCCACGGGTCATCCATTACTTATGGGATACCAATACCAAAGCTAAAAGTACACGGATGACGGGAGGGACAGGCAGGCTCTTTACACGGAAGGAACCACTGCCTGAAGAACCTTTCTCCCAAAAACAGCCTCCGAAGAAGCAAAAGTGTCAAATTTGTAAAATTTGGAAAAAGTATGAAGAGAAGACCAAGTTGCAGCCTTGCAAATCTGTTCAACAGAGGCCTCATTCTTAAAGGCCCAAGTGGAAGCCACAGCTCTAGTAGAATGAGCTGTAATTCTTTCAGGAGGCTGCTGTCCAGCAGTCTCATAGGCTAAACGTATTATGCTACGAAGCCAGAAAGAGAGAGAGGTAGCAGAAGCTTTTTGACCTCTCCTCTGTCCAGAATAAACGACAAACAGGGAAGAAGTTTGACGAAAATCTTTAGTTGCCTGTAAATAAAATTTCAGGGCACGGACTACGTCCAGATTGTGTAGAAGCCGTTCCTTCTTTGAAGAAGGGTTAGGGCACAATGATGGAACAACAATCTCTTGATTGATATTCTTGTTAGTAACTACCTTAGGTAAGAACCCAGGTTTAGTACGCAGAACTACCTTATCTGAATGAAAAATCAGATAAGGAGAATCACAATGTAAAGCTGATAACTCAGAGACTCTACGAGCCGAGGAAATAGCCATTAAAAACAGAACTTTCCAAGATAACAACAACTTGATATCAATGGAATGAAGGGGTTCAAACGGAACACCCTGTAAAACGTTAAGAACTAAGTTTAAGCTCCACGGTGGAGCTACAGTTTTAAACACAGGCTTAATCCTAGCCAAAGCCTGACAAAAAGCCTGAACGTCTGGAACTTCTGACAGACGTTTGTGTAAAAGGATGGACAGAGCTGAGATCTGTCCCTTTAAAGAACTTGCAGATAAACCCTTTTCTAAACCCTCTTGTAGAAAAGACAATATCCTAGGAATCCTAACCTTACTCCATGAGTAACTCTTGGATTCACACCAGTGTAAGTATTTACGCCAAATCTTATGGTAAATCTTCCTGGTAACAGGTTTCCTAGCCTGTATTAAAGTATCGATTACTGACTCCGAAAATCCACGCTTTGATAAAATCAAGCGTTCAATTTCCATGCAGTCAGCTTCAGAGAAATTAGATTTTGATGTTTGAAAGGACCCTGAATTAGAAGGTCCTGTCTCAGAGGCAGAGACCAAGGTGGACAGGATGACATGTCCACTAGATCTGCATACCAGGTCCTGCATGGCCACGCAGGCGCTATTAGAATCACCGATGCTTTCTCCTGTTTGATCCTGGCAATCAAACGAGGAAGCATCGGGAAGGGTGGAAACACATAAGCCATCCCGAAGGTCCAAGGTGCTGTCAAAGCATCTACCAGGACCGCTCCCGGGTCCCTGGACCTGGACCCGTAGCAAGGAAGCTTGGCGTTCTGGCGAGACGCCATGAGATCCATATCTGGTTTGCCCCAACGTCGAAGTATTTGGGCAAAGACCTCCGGATGAAGTTCCCACTCCCCCGGATGAAAAGTCTGACGACTTAGGAAATCCGCCTCCCAGTTCTCCACTCCTGGAATGTGGATCGCTGACAGGTGGCAAGAGTGAGACTCTGCCCAGCGAATTATCTTTGATACTTCCATCATCGCTAGGGAACTTCTTGTCCCTCCTTGATGGTTTATGTAAGCTACAGTCGTGATGTTGTCCGACTGAAACCTGATGAACCTCCGAGTTGTTAACTGAGGCCAAGCCAGAAGGGCATTGAGAACTGCTCTCAATTCCAGAATGTTTATTGGAAGGAGACTCTCCTCCTGAATCCATGATCCCTGAGCCTTCAGGGAATTCCAGACAGCGCCCCAACCTAGTAGGCTGGCGTCTGTTGTTACAATTGTCCAGTCTGGCCTGCTGAAGGGCATCCCCCTGGACAGATGTGGCCGAGAAAGCCACCATAGAAGAGAATTTCTGGTCTCTTGATCCAGATTCAGAGTAGGGGACAAATCTGAGTAATCCCCATTCCACTGACTTAGCATGCACAATTGCAGCGGTCTGAGATGCAGGCGTGCAAATGGTACTATGTCCATTGCCGCTACCATTAAGCCGATTACCTCCATGCATTGAGCCACTGACGGGTGTTGAATGGAATGAAGGACACGGCAAGCATTTTGAAGCTTTGTTAACCTGTCTTCTGTCAGGTAAATCTTCATTTCTACAGAATCTATAAGAGTCCCCAAGAAGGGAACTCTTGTGAGTGGTAAGAGAGAACTCTTCTCTTCGTTCACCTTCCACCCATGCGACCTTAGAAATGCCAGTACTAACTCTGTATGAGACTTGGCAGTTTGAAAGCTTGACGCTTGTATCAGAATGTCGTCTAGGTACGGAGCCACCGAAATTCCTTGCGGTCTTAGTACCGCCAGAAGAGAGCCCAGAACCTTTGTGAAGATTCTTGGAGCCGTAGCCAACCCGAATGGAAGAGCTACAAACTGGTAATGCCTGTCTAGGAAGGCAAACCTTAGATACCGGTAATGATCTTTGTGAATCGGTATGTGAAGGTAGGCATCCTTTAAATCCACTGTGGTCATGTACTGACCCTTTTGGATCATGGGTAAGATTGTCCGAATAGTTTCCATTTTGAACGATGGAACTCTTAGGAATTTGTTTAGGATCTTTAAATCCAAGATTGGTCTGAAGGTTCCTTCTTTCTTGGGAACCACAAACAGATTTGAGTAAAACCGTTGTCCGTGTTCCGACCGCGGAACCGGATGGATCACTCCCATTAGTAAAAGATCTTGTACACAGCGTAGAAACGCCTCTTTCTTTATCTGGTTTGTTGACAACCTTGAAAGATGAAATCTCCCTTTTGGGGGAGAGGCTTTGAAGTCCAGAAGATATCCCTGAGATATGATCTCTAACGCCCAGGGATCCTGGACATCTCTTGCCCAAGCCTGGGCGAAAAGAGAAAGTCTGCCCCCCACTAGATCCGTTCCCGGATCGGGGGCCCTCACTTCATGCTGTCTTAGGGGCAGCAGCAGGTTTTCTGGCCTGCTTGCCCTTGTTCCAGGTCTGGTTAGGTTTCCAGCCTTGTCTGTAGCGAGCAACAGCTCCTTCCTGTTTTGGAGTAGAGGAAGTTGATGCTGCTCTTGCCTTGAAGTTACGAAAGGCACGAAAATTAGACTGTCTAGCCCTAGGTTTGGCTCTGTCTTGAGGCAGGGCATGGCCTTTACCTCCTGTAATATCAGCGATAATTTCTTTCAAACCGGGCCCGAATAAAGTCTGCCCCTTGAAAGGTATGTTAAGTAATTTAGATTTAGAAGTAACATCAGCTGACCAGGATTTTAGCCACAGTGCTCTGCGTGCCTGAATGGCGAATCCGGAATTCTTAGCCGTAAGTTTAGTTAAATGTACTACGGCATCAGAAATAAATGAATTAGCTAGCTTAAGGGTTTTAAGCTTGTTTGAAATCTCATCTATTGGCGCTGAGTCAAGGGTCTCTTCCAGAGACTCGAACCAAAATGCGGCCGCAGCCGTGACAGGCGCAATACATGCAAGGGGTTGCAATATAAAACCTTGTTGAACAAACATTTTCTTAAGGTAACCCTCTAACTTTTTATCCATTGGATCCGAAAAGGCACAGCTATCCTCCACCGGGATAGTGGTACGTTTAGCCAGAGTAGAAACTGCTCCCTCCACCTTAGGGACCGTCTGCCATAAGTCCCGTGTGGTGGCGTCTATTGGAAACATTTTTCTAAATATAGGAGGGGGGGAAAAGGGTACACCGGGCCTATCCCACTCCTTGGTAATAATCTCTGTAAGCCTCTTAGGTATAGGAAAGACGTCAGTACACGCCGGTACCGCATAGTATCTATCCAGCCTACATAATTTCTCTGGGATTGCAACCGTGTTACAATCATTCAGAGCCGCTAATACCTCCCCTAGCAGTACACGGAGGTTTTCTAGTTTAAACTTAAAATTTGAAATGTCTGAATCCAGTCTATTTGGATAAGATCCGTCACCCGCAGAATGAAGCTCTCCGTCCTCATGTTCTGCAAATTGTGACGCAGTATCTGACATGGCCCTAGTATTATCAGCGCACTCTGTTCTCACCCCAGAGTGATCTCGCTTACCCCTAAGTTCTGGCAATTTAGACAAAACTTCAGTCATAACATTAGCCATGTCCTGTAGAGTGATTTGTAATGGCCGCCCTGATGTACTTGGCGTTACAATATCACGCACCTCCCGAGCGGGAGATGCAGGTACTGACACGTGAGGCAAGTTAGTCGGCATAACTTCCCCCTCGTTGTCTGGTGAATGATGTTCAACATGTACAGATTGATTTTTATTTAAAGTAGCATCAATGCAATTAGTACATAAGTTTCTATTGGGCTCCACCTTGGCTTTTACACATATAGCACAGAGATATTCCTCTGAGTCAGACATGTTTAACAAACTAGCAATTAGACTAGCAAGCTTGGAAATACCTTTCAACTAAATTTACAAGTAATATGTAAAACGTACTGTGCCTTTAAGAAGCACAGAAAAAACTATGACAGTTGAATAACAATGAACCGGATTAGTTATAAAAACCAAATTTTTCCCGGTAAAAGCATAAAATTAGCAAAGGATTGCACTCATTAGCAATGGATGACTAACCCTTAATATCAGAAAAAACGTATAACATTTAAAATATAAGCGTTTTTATCACAGTCAAAGCACAATCTCACAGGTCTGCTGTGAGTGATTACCTCCCTCAAAATAAGTTTTGAAGACCCCTGAGCTCTGTAGAGACGTTCCGGATCATGCAGGGAGAGAAGACAGACTTGTGACTGAATTTCTGATGCGTAGCAAAAGCGCCAAAATAGGCCCCTCCCACTCACACACAACAGTGAGGGAAGCTCAGTGAAACTGTTTTTAATTTAAAATAAACGACAGCCATGTGGAAAATAACGCCCAAAACAATTTTTCACCAAGTACCTCAGATAATTAAACGATTTAACATGCCAGCAAACGTTTAAAATCTAATTATATGAAATCATTAAAAAGCCTGCTGCTAGTCGTTCACACTGCAAGTTAGGCTAAAAGTTATATGCATACAGTATTGTCCCAGTGAAGTGCCATTCCCCAGAATACTGAAGTGAAAACATATATACATATCAGCCTGATACCAGTTGTTACTACTGCATTTAAGGCTGAACTTACATTATATCGGTATTGGCAGTATTTTCTCAGTCAATTCCATTCCTTAGAAAATAATATACTGCAACATACCTCTTTGCAGGTGAACCTGCCCGCTGTCCCCTGATCTGAAGTTTACCTCACTCCTCAGAATGGCCGAGAACAGCAAAATGAATCTTAGTTACGTCCGCTAAGATCATACAAAACTCAGGTAGATTCTTCTTCAAATTCTGCCTGAGAAGAAACAACACACTCCGGTGCTGTTTAAAATAACAAACTTTTGATTGAAGATATAAAAACTAAGTATAATCACCACAGTCCTCTCACACATCCTATCTATTAGTTGGGTGCAAGAGAATGACTGGGTGTGACGTAGAGGGGAGGAGCTATATAGCAGCTCTGCTTGGGTGATCCTCTTGCACTTCCTGTTGGGGAGGAGTTAATATCCCATAAGTAATGGATGACCCGTGGACTGACTACACTTAACAGGAGAAATAAATCCTAAAATAGCTACAATATAATTATTAGTAATATTGTAGATATATTACAGTTTATTTTATAGGTAAGTATTTAGTTTTAAATAGGATTAATTTAGTTAATAAGAGTAATATTTATTTAATTAATATTTAAGTTAGGGGGGTGTTAGGGTTAGACTTAGGTTTAGGGGTTAATAATTTTATTATAGGTTGCGGCGGTATGGGGGGGCAGGATAGGGTGTTAATAAATTTATTATAGGTGGCGACGGTGTAGGGGGGGCAGATTAGGGGTTAATAAGTTTAATATCGTGGCGGCGGGGTCCGGGAGCGGCGGTTTAGGGGTTAAACAATTTATTTAGTTGCGGCAGGGTCCAGGATCCGCAGGATAGGGGTTAATAAATGTATTATAGGTGGCAGCAGTATAGGGGGCAGGATAGGGGTTAATAGGTATTATGTAGGTGGCGGCGGGGTCCGGGAGTGGCGGTTTAGGGGTTAATCAGTTTATTAGAGTGGCGGTGGGCTCCGGGAGCGGCGGTTTAGGAGTTAATACATTCATTATAGTTGCAGCGGGGTCTAGGAGTGGCGGTTTAGGGGTTAATAACTTTATTTAGTTGCGAGGGGCTCCGAGGGCGCCGGTATAGGGGGTAGAACAGTGTAGTTTAGTGTTGGTGCTTAGTGACAGCTTATCAATAAAGCTGGGAAAAAGCCGAAGAGCAGCAAGATCGGATGAGTGATAACTATCACAGTCCGCTGCTCATCCTTCCGTACTTGGTGCGCAGCTTTTTGACAGCTTTTTTGATAACTTTGGCGAGCGTATTCAGGTCCACGGCGGCGATGTGAGGCGAGCTTAGGCGGGCGTATTGGGGCCGGCGATGGCAGGTAAGTAGACACGTTGATAACTAGAGCGCCTGGTTTCTCAACAGCCGGGCCGTGGCCCAGTACCGGGCCGTGATAGCCCTGCTGGTGGGCCCTGACCTGTCATGCTCCCACTGCACACTCTTACCCCACTGCACACAAGGGGCAGACTGAGACCAATCAAGGCCCCAGGAAAACTGTCTCACACTGACCCAAATGTATTCAAATGTATGCAAATGAACATAGTAGCCTCCCTGCCCTAACCCCAACAAGCCCATCAACCTCCAGAGCCAGGACCCCCAACATTAAGGGCCAAAGAAATGGCCCCCAACCTCCAGGGCCAGACCTCACACTCCATGGCCCTCACAGCGACAGACCCTCGGCAGGACCCCCACACTACAGGGCCCCCACTAAACCCACACTGAACTGCTTAGTTACTGATAGAGTAAGCATCAGGGATTTGCCCTAACTACCGGGCCCTGGACATGTCCAGCTAAAATTTACCGGGCCTTGAGGTGACTTTGGTTGAGAACCACTGAACTAGAGGACAATGTGTCAAAATACCTCTATATAAATACCCTGGGCTGTCTAAATTTGTGTTGCATAATAATTCCATCTTTGTAGTATTTGGCATATATTTGCTATAGCTTACGCAGAAACTAACATATGGGGAATTCCTAAAATCAGGACAACATAATGAATCAACTTGGTGGCATTTTTCTTTAACTTCACTAGTTTTGTAGAATTATTATTAAGAAACCTGCAAAAAAAAAAAAAAAAAGCTTTTTTTCATATATTTTGCCGTATTTTTCAGTAACAAGTTCCTATTTGTTATTTTATATACCCATATAGGGTATCACTAGAAAGGTCTGTTTATCTGTTAAAAACTGTGTATAATATGTGTGGGTGTAGTTAACAAGAGAGCGAACAATTAAGGTGAAACCAATAGTGAGCAAAAATGCCAAAATTGATTGTGTCATGTCAAGGGGACATGGTTCAGACAGAACATACATTTTTAAACAACTTTCTAATTTACTTCTATTATCAATTTTGCTTCATTATCTTGGCATCCTTTATTGAAGGAGCAGCAAAGTACTACAAATGGTAATCGGGGAAATAACTTCATTTTCAGAATTAAAATAACAGCAAATAGAGACAAAATAAATAATGACATTTTTTTTTTTTTTTTACACTAGGCATAATAATTAAACATTTTAAAATTACAGTCTCAAAGTTTTCATGTCCCTTTAAAAACCTTCTCTGGAAAGTTCCTTTCAATTGAATTTATTATCCACGTGCTACTTTCTATTAAAAGAGACCACTCCAGCCCTGCTGTCTGGAATCTGTGGTCACCCTCTTCCACTGTGAGTAAGGACATGCCTTTTTCGAGGTTGCTGGCTTTGCTCCACCTGGTGAACTCCCTTCAGTTCCAAGCTAGGAAAGGAATGCTGAACAACCATTTTCTTGGTTTTCCAGTAGTATGGTAATATAACTAGTGGAGCTGTATTATCTAAAGTGTCCATTCAACCATGGCTCATGTGACATTACTATATTAAAATCAACATTTTTCTTTTGTAAAATGATTGTCTACAGTCCCCCATAACATATAGGATATATTTCCCACCACTAGGAGGAGATCAAGAACCCATACAAGAGCTTTAAAACCTTTCCACCTCTCAGTTTCACGTATAGCAGAGTAGAGAATAAGAAAAGGAAGGTAGGAAAGGCAAAGCAGGGTCTATAGGGGTGTCATTAGAACTGTCACCAAATGGTTAATACCCAAGCCGATGGTCTATGTTAAAGGGACAGTAAACACCACTAACATCAATATCGATTCTAAAAATCCATAACCAGTTAATAATTACTATTCACATATACCCAGTTTACAAAGTGGCCCCCAAACTACTCCTCTCTCTACCTTCTTTCTCAACATTCAATATTTTTTTCAATGCCCTGGCTCGTTCCCGAGGCATTCAACTGTGTCATCACGCAGTGTAGATGACATAGAAACGCTACTCGCAAGGCGATGCGCACCACAATTTGTTAACCTGTCTTCATTACCGGATGAGCAGAGTGAATGCTTTCAGTAGCAGACTGTCTGAAGCGTTCCACTTCCTGCTCAACCTGTTGCACCTCTGCAATATTGTTCAAAATATTATTATATTTAATATATATCAAAAATACACACTATATACCCAGCTCTAAAATATACTGTCTTAAAACATGTAATATTTTATAACATTAAAATGATGTTTGTTATTATTTAGGTTCTGTATAATGTTTTCCAAAAAACGGTACTTCAATAACCTGTGTACTTTTCTGCACTGTCCGTCAAACACAGCACAGAAAAGTAGTTATACGAAGGTTCTGGATTTTTCATTCACCATAGACTTTGCGCATGCCAGAAAAAATTATTTGCGAATCAGTTACTAGAGGGGCATATGGAATCATGTTAAGAAGATATATCCTTAGGGGCTGAGTTTAGGGGCCATTTTTAACGGTCCGGATTCACAGTTTGAACATAAAATACAGCAGCATATGATATGACCTAGTATATTTGAAAAGTTGCAGATGTATCACCAGGATTAAATCTTTTGATTAAGGTAATTATATAAGTGTTTACTGTCCCTTTAAGGAAAGGGTGGGAAAATACTCTCTCTGACAGTTCCTATTTAGCCGACACCAAAGCCTGAAGGACTTTCCTGCCATAAGCTGCTTGCGAATAAGCAAAGACATCAAAACAATAAAACTTAGAAAAAGTATGCAGTGAAGACAATGTGCCAGCTTTGCAAATCTGCTCCAAAGAAGCATCATTCTTAATAGCCCATGATGTTGCCACTGCTCGTCGAGTGAGCTATAATACGTTTTAACATTGACTTACCCACCTTCAAGTAAGTCTTGAAAATCAACTGTTTAAGCCAAGATGCCAACGCTACCTTAGTAGCTCCATGCAATGAGCTTCAGACGGCAATGGAGTACTTTGCAGGGAGAGACATGCTCTCTGTAGTTTTAAGTTGTGCGCTTCAGTCAGGAACTGACACATAAGGACTGAATCTATTCTGACTCCTAAAAATGTTACCCTTGTAGCAAAAAATTAGTTTTTGGGAACAGTGATTTTCCAACCATGGTCTTGGAGGAATAATAGAGGCTTGCGAGTATGAGTGATCGCTATTGACAGGGAAGGAGCTTGCACTAGTATGTCGTCCAGATACGGTGCAAGTGAAATACCCAGAGCTCTGATCATTGCTAACACCTTTGTAAAGATGCGTGGAGCTGTAGCCAGACCAAATGTAAGAACGACAAATGGCAGCATTTTTCCATATATGCAAACCTCAGGTATATAGTGATCCCTGTGGATTGGAATGTGCAGGTATGCATTCTTGAGGTCTATCATAGTCATAAACTGATCCTGTTGAATCAAGGGCAAGATTTTTCCATCTTCAAAGTAGGAACCCTGACAAAGATGTTTAGGGTTTTGAGGTCTAAATTTGGGACAATAAACAGATTGGAGTAAAACCCTTGACCCTGTTGAGATACAGGTACAGGGATAATTACCCCCAATTCCTGAACACAGTGTAGAAAGGCAGCCGCCTTTGACTGAAGTTTGTCAACATGAGACAAAAGGAATCATCCTCAAGAAGGTCTGGACCGAAAGCCTATCCTGTAACCATGTGAAATTATATTTTGAACCCAGGGGTATTGGACTGACCTGAATCAGGCTTCCTGAAAAAGACTCAGTTTTTATTTTATGATTCAGACATAGCATGCAATTTTAAGCAACTTTCTAATTTACTCCTATTATCAATTTTTCTTTGTATCTTTATTTGAAAAAGCACTGGGCTTGTCTTTCCTTTACCTACAGAAATTCAGAGAAGGCCCCTTGTAGAAGCAAAGCAAAATATGCCTTTCGAATATTTCACTAGGGACCTTGCAGTGCTGGAGGATCATTTTAGATCATCTCACCTTAGCAGAGAGGGTTTAAATATCAGGGCCTAAGTGCTATTGCATTGTCTTTTTATCATGCATTTGTGGATTATGCACATCTACTATATTTACTGGTCCTTTAGGAAACTTTACAATTTACTTCTGTTATCAAATTTGCTTCATTATCTTTGTATCCTTTCTTTAAAAGCATACCTAGGTAGGCTTAGGAGCAGCAATGCACTACTGGGAGCTAGCTGGTAATTGGTAGCTGCATATATATGCCTCTGGTCATTGGCTCTCCAGATGTGTTTAGCTAGTCCTCAGTAAAGCATTGCAGCTCCTTGAATAAAAAATAACAAAAAGAATAAAAGCAGATTTAAAGAGACAGTCTAGTCAAAATTAAACTTTCATGATTCAGATAGGACATGACATTTTAAACAACTTTCCAATTTACTTTTATGATCAAATTTGCTTTATTCTCTTGGAATTCTTTGTTGAAAGCTAAACCTAGGTAGGCTCATGTGCTAATTTCTAAGCCCTTGAAGGCCGCCTCTAATCTCTTAGACAGCACTAGTTCATGTGTGCCATATAGATAACATTGTGCTCACTCACATGAAGTTATTTACGAGTCACCAATGGCTAACACGCAAGTTGTCAAAAGAACGGAGATAAGGGGGCAGTCTGCAGAGGCTTAGATACAAGGTAATCACAGAGGTAAAAAGTGTATTAATGTAACAGTGTTTATGCAAAACTAGGGAATGGGTAATAGAGATTATCTTTTTAAACAATATGTTCAAGACTGACCCTTTAATAATTAAAATATATTGGAAAAGTTGTTTAAAATTGTACACTGTATCTGAATCATAAAAGAAAAATGTTGGGTTTCATGTAATGAGCAGGAAAAACAACCAGCAATGCCAAATGACCATCTGTTTTCAGCAGCATTAAAACAGCTACATTTGTAAGTTATCATCCCTTACCCAATGCAGTACACAAAAAGTGGGAATCTTTTACTTGTGAGAATGACACTCGCAAAAACACACATCAAACAAGAATTCCCATATGCATATAACAAATAAAGGTATAACAATGATGTATCATGGTGCACATTAATACTAATGTGAAAATGACACACAAAAAAAGCCAATTCATATATAATATATACATATAAAACAAGATCCTATGGAGGTAAAACAAACTATTCTTAACACCATGTGACCATTAAATAAAATAATGATAATATACCCTCATCTGCAGAAGGCTGGACCATCCACACTAACAGCTACGCTGGAGAGCACACGCTCCATCGATATAGCAGTGAACGATCTACCACAACCTGCCCCTCAACAACCTTGAGACCATTACCACAGTTGATGAATCCCAGATATGATAATATCCTGTGTAAATAGTATTGAGGATGTTGTGAATTAAGATATTTTCTTGTATTGTTGGATTAAAAAGTTAATTATTTGGAATCACTGAAGTGGACGTACATTCTTTCAGCAAAGTCACGTAGATATCTAAAAATCAAGCTACAGTATTTTTTTATTGATCAGAGGCAACTTATTTTCTTTGCTGTGTTTATTGCCAAACTCTAAAACCACTTTAGTAAACATGTGAGGTAGCTCATGGGCAACAAGTATCTCAGGATATGTTTGAATCATTTTCATGTAACCGAGTGACCAAATAGGACAGACATACAGGTATGTTTGGTATCAAAATAATATCCATAGATCCCCAACGCGACCAACAGTGTATTCTTACTTAATGTACATAGTAAATAGAATTATAATGTATAATAAGAAAATTTATGCTTACCTGATAAATTTATTTATTTTTTGACACAATGAGTCCACGGATCATCTTAATTACTAATGGGATATTCACCTCCTGGTCAGCAGGAGGAGGCAAAGAGCACTACAGCAGAGCTGTTAAATAGCTCCCCCCTTCCCTCCCACTCCAGTCATTCGACCGAAGTTAGGAAGAGAAAGGAAAAGCCAAGGTGCAGAGGTGTCTGAAGTTTACAATAACCCACAACCTGTCTTACAAAAACAGGGCAGGCCGTGGACTCATCGTGTCAAAAAATAAATTTATCAGGTAAGCATAAATTTTCTTTTTTAAGACACGATGAGTCCACGGATCATCTTAATTACTAATGGGATCCAATACCAAAGCTAGAGTACACAGATGATACGGGAGGGACAAGACAGGGAACCTAAACGGAAGGCACCACAGCTTGAAGAACCTTTCTCCCAAAAACAGCCTTAGTCGAGGCAAAAATGTCAAATTTGTAGAATTTTGAAAAAGTGTGAATGAGCCGCCACTCTCTCAGGAGGCTGCTATCCAGCAGTCTAAAATGCAAAAAGTATGATACTCCTCAGCCAAAAAGAAAGAGAAGTAGCCGTTGCGTTCTGTCTCTTGCGTTTTCTTGAGAAAACCACAAACAAAGAAGAAGACTGACGACAGTACTTAGTTGCCTGCAGGTAAAACTTTAAAGCACAGACCGCGTCCAAAATGTGCAGATGTCTTTCCTTCTGAGAAGAAGGATTAGGACACAAGAAAAGAACAACAATCTCCTGATTATTGTTGCGATCAGAAACAACCTTAGGAAGAAATCCTAATTTAGTACATAAAGCTACCTTATCTGGATGGAAAATAAGATAAGGAGACTCATATTGTAATGCCGAGAGCTCTGACTCTCTCCATTAAATTAACAGTACCCGAAGGTAGATTTGAACTCTCAACCTTCTGCCTCTCAACCAGATGTGCAAGACATTAAGCTACACCAGAGAATAACAAGAAATAAAACTTTCCCAGATAACAACTTAATATCTAAGGAATGCATAGGCTCAAAACAGAGCCCCTTGAAAAACTCTGAGAACTAAATTCAGACTCCATGGAGGAGTAACTGGTTTAAACACAGGCCTGATCCCAAGGCCTGAAAAAGTGATTGTACATCTGGGACATCAGCCCGATGTCTGTGTAACAAAAAGGATAAAAACAGATTTGACCCCTTAGGGAACTTGACTATAAACCTTTCTCCAAACCCTCCTGGAGAAAAGACAAAATTCTAGGAATCCTAACTCTACTCCATGAGTAGCCCATGGATTCACACCAATAGAGATATTTTCGTCATATCCTATGATAAATTTTTCTAGACGGGCTTACGTGTCTGAATCATGGTCTCAATGACCTAGTCAGAAAACCCCCTGCGTTCAATCTCCAAGCAGTCATTTTCAGAGAAACCAGAGATGGATGAAGGAGGGGCCCTTAAAATAGAAGGTCCTTCCTTAACAGAAGTCTCCAAGGTGGCAGAGATGACATGTCCACCAGGTCTGCATATCAAAGCCTGCGAGGCGAAGCTGGTGCTATGAGGATCACCGATGCCCTCTCCTGCACGATTCGAGCAATGACCTGAGAAAGAAAAGCAAGAATGGGCCTCCGTCCACTGAATTATATTGGATACCTGTCATCGCTAAGGAACTCCTCGTTGCTCCCTGATGATTGATGTAAGCCACTGACGTTATCTTGTTCGACTGGAACCTAATAAACTGGACCGAGGATAACTGAGGCCAGGCCAGGCCAGAAGAACCTTGTAGATCGCTCTCAGCTCCAGAATGTTTATAGGAAGAACAGACTGACTGAATCCAAACCCCCTGAGCCCTTAGTGAGCCCCAGATTGCTCCCCACCCTAAAAGGCTAGCGTCAGTTGTCACAATAACCCAAGATGGTCTGCAAAAGCAGGATCCCTTGGAGAAATGCTCCAGAGACAACTACCATTGAAGAGAATCCCTTGCCTCCTGCTCCAGCAGAATTTGAGGAGACAAATCTGTATGATCTCCGATCCACCGCCTGAACATGCTTAACTGCAGAGGTCTGAAATGGAACCGAGCAAACGGGATGATGTCCATTGCCGCCACCATCAGCCCGATTACCTCCATATACTGAGCCACTGAAGGCCGAGGAGAGGACTGAATGATTAGACAAGTATCGATGAGCTCTGATGTCTTAACATTCTATCAGAAAAATCTTCAATAACATGGAAACTACTATGGTTCCCAAGAAAGTTACCCATGTGCCTGGTACTAAGAAACTCCATCCAAATAAACCTTCCACCCGGAAGATCGCAAGAAGGATAACACCATGTCTATGTGAAATCTTGAGAAAAATCTCAGAGAGCTGTGGCAAGACCGAAAAAAAAAGAGCAACGAACTCGAAACGTTTGTCCAAAAAGGCAAACCTTAGAACTTGAGACAATTCTTTTGAATGGCACATGAAGGTACACATCCTTTAAATCCACTGTTGTCATAAATTGACCCTCTTGAACCAAGGGAAGAATGGAACTAATAGTTTCCATCTTGAAGGACGGGACACAAATAAATTTATTTAGACTCTTGAGATCTAAAAATTGGTCTGAAGGTTCCCTCTTTTCTGGGAACCACAAACTTATTGGAATAAAAAAAAACACAAACCTGTACCTGTATTAGAACTGGAACAATCACTCCCAGGTCTGAGAGGTTACCTACGCGGTGTAAGAATGCCTCTCCTTTTATCTGATCTGCAGATAATCCTGAAAGCAGAAACCTGCCTCTGGGAAGAAAACTTTTGAACTCTAATTTGTATCCCTGGGACACTATGTTCTATTGCCCAGGAATCCTGAACATTTTGAACCTAAGCCTGAGCGAAGACGGAATCTCTGCTCCCTACAAGATCCGATCGCAGATCGTGGGCATGTCCTTCATGCTGTCTTGGATTCAACAGCAGGCTAATTAGATTCTTTTTTTTCTTTTTTTTTTTTAAATTCTCTAAATTTCAAGAGAGATAATTTCCGACAAGCCAGGTCCCAACAAGGTCTTCTCCTTGTAAGGAATTGCTAAAAGCTTAGAGCATACATCCGTAGAGCAAGGCTCAAACTATAAGACTCTGTGAGCTGGAACAGAGAAACCTAAAACCAATGCTCCAAGTTTGAAAACTTGAAGGGAAGAATTTGAAATAAAGGAATTAGCCAATCTGAGAGCTTATATCCTACCCTGGATATTACCCAGGGGTGATTTTGACTTAGTAGGGTCAGACAACGCATCAAATCAATATGACATTGCACTAGAGACGGTAGCAAGTTACACAGCTGGTTGCCATTATAAGCCCTGGTATACATCCTTTCCAATTTTTGGCCATAGAACCTTTGAAAAACCCAACTATCCTCTAAGTGTATAGTAGTTATCTTAGCTAAGCTGGAAGCTACTCTTTCCACCCTAAGGAATGTTTGCCCAGCCTCCTTAGCTGAATCGGCTATGGGAAATATCTTCGAAATATAGAGAATGCGGTGTCTTCCATTCCTTATAATTAACCAGACGCCCTATGATAGATTACACCGGTAATGTCGGAGTCGCCCAGCTAAAACCTCCTAAAGTAACAAATGGAGGTGTTCAAGCTAAAAACTGAAATAAAAACACAACCTCAGGATCCAATAAAATAATATTCCATCTGATCTTGATAATTCCCTCTCAGATAATCCCGAATTATCTTCCCCTTTCAGGTAACAGGGAAGAACCAGTCAGAATAGCGACCACACAAAGATCATGGAAAATAATTCCTCTAGTAAGGTTTTCCACCAATAAACATATAATGCCTGAAATGCAGGGAAACTCCAGAGAAGTGAGAGAGGAATCGCAGGGTACTGCATGTGGACTACAAAATTTTGCGGGACACTATAGGAGTCTGTTAACTCAATTCTCTTAAACAGCAAACACCCTAAAATTAACACATAAAAAACGTTACAGTCCCTATAAATTTTAAAAGTAACTTATTACTGATAGAATTACTGACACTCTGTATCCGCCGCACCCCTCTGAGTCCATTCACTGGCTCCCCATTCACAGCAGAATTAAATCAAAAATTCTCACTCTGACCTACAAAGCCCTTACCAATGCAGCACCCCCATACCCATCCTCACTCATCAACAAATATACTACAGCCCGTTCCCTAAGATCAAACAACGATCTACTCCTTGCCTCTTCTACCATCACCTCCTCTCATGCTAGACTACAGGACTTCTCTCGTGTGGCACCAACCCTCTGGAACGCACTTCCTCGAGCTGTCAGACTTTCTCCCAACCTCTCCTCCTTTAAACGCTCCCTAAAGACCTTCTTGTTCAGGGAAGCCTATCACCAAATCAGTGAATCAATGAATTCCACTTGCCTAATAGTTGCCCTCATCTAACTTCACATTAACATCATTCCCACCTTTGCAGTCCCCACCTACTGTTTCTCACCCTCCTACCCATTTAGATTGTAAGTTCCCACAGGAACAGGGCTCCCAATTCATCCTGTATTTGTTTGTTAAATTTTGTCTGGTGTCTCATATTGTACTGTCCTTTTATCTTTGTTACCTATGAACAGCGCTGCAGAATCTGTTGGCGCTTTATACATAAAGAATAATAATAATAGCAGAGGTAAGCTAAATTAGCTACCAACAATGCTGATCATAGACATCGCCATGACATTAAAAAACCAATGTCATGTGCAGCAATTCCTGCTGGAAATCACAAGGAACCGCAGAGCACTGCATGTGAGATAGTAAAAATAATATACCCTTCTTTAAGTAACCTGCTTCACATATAGTAGGGTAATAAAGTAAAGACTGAACTAGTTGTTAGAAAAATTAACATATAGCCAGAGATATTGTCTACTTAAATGATAAAGAGAAACACATCTTTATTATTACAAGGGCAGACATGGTTGAAACAAGTATGAAGGATCGTCAGTACTGTCTGTCAAATTCTGAACTATCAGAGCGCTGTCTGAAGCGCACGCATTTAGAGGAGAATACCTCTGTAACTTCCGAAAACCGGAAGTGTTAAGGAGGAAATGTTATTAAATAAGCTTTATGCGTCCTCAACTTTTTCGAAGCTAAAGCTCAGGGTGCCGCTGGAAAAAAACAATTGTATCATATTGCAACGAGTGGTTTTAGTGCGCATGTCTGTGGCTCTGGTTCTGACATCAGAGAAACGCAAGCCTTTTGTGCTGACCCCCTCTGTTCCTTCCGATAACGGAAGCGTAGCAAAGTGGCGCGCAACAACATTGTCGCCACACCAAAACTCCGCCCATCGTGGGCATTCCCAAATGCCATCTCCCAGTCGTCATTAATGTTTAACAAGTGAAGGCGCCTGGGAGAACAACAGACCGCACAGAAACGGTCAGTCATACACTAAAACCGCAACACTAGTAATGTAAAGTGCTAGTAGCAGCCATTCCCAGACATACAGCCTAAGGAACCACCAACATGGGGCCAGCAGTACTAGCCCAAAGCAACATGTAATACATTGGGTAGCTTTCAGTCCCAGACACACAGCACGAACGTGGAAACATTTAAAGCGTTTGATAGCTGTTAGCCACACATTGAGCTTACAGTAATAGCTACATCAATATGCAAAAGTCCCGGTCGCCTAATAGTCAACCGCCGGGAGGAGAGCTAATGCATCACATACAGCCCCATGCGTTCAACTGTCCAAGGTGTCCCCAAAAACGCCTAGGAGAAAAACCCTGTAACCCATAATAAAGAGTCAAACTTAATGAGGTCTAAATAAAAAATAAAGTGTCTAACCGTCTTCTGAGTTTACTTCAACTTCCCAGAAAGAAAGTCAGCACTTACCACATTTTCTGCCTGACAGCAAGGCAGTTCCAGGTTTAAGAGGTCCTCTCCCTCCCATGGACCTGAAATAAATTAAAATCCTGAGTAAATATCCCTCAGATTTTCTTGGTAAGGGCAGCATTAGTATGGGAGGCACAGTGAGAATTATGTCCCACAAGTTCCCATCGCTTTAAAGCCACCAAGCCTCTACTGAAGAGACTGATATGGACTACGGCTACACCCTAGGACAAAGCAGCACAATCTTGTACTACTTTAAAAATAATAAACTCTTTATTGAAGAATCTAATCTAACACCTCACTTTACCTCTTCCTATCACTAACGTAGGCAAAGAGAATGACTGGAGTGGGAGGGAAGGGGGGAGCTATTTAACAGCTCTGCTGTTGTGCTCTTTGCCTCCTCCTGCTGACCAGGAGGTGAATATCCCACTAGTAATTAAGATGATCCGTGGACTCATCGTGTCTTAAAAAAGAAATAACTTAAGCCAGGCTTGAGAGCTGGCTTATGGCCTACCATAAAAGATTGCTACTTTCCTTGCACCCTCTCTGAAAGGGGACTGGCCAAAATCGTATTTAATGTTGAATTTAAGTAAATTTGTCATTTACATGGAAGGCTACTGATAACACCGAACATGACCATTTTCCTTCCAATCTCCCTTGGGACAAGAATCTGTGCTGGTGAAGTATTAGGTTCTGTTACTTTCAGATTTTTTTTAAATATTTGAAAATTGGATAATAAACCAGTTCAAGGACAGTAAATGGATAATACTTAGACTGAACTAAATTAAGACGTGTTTCTCAGGGATCAGTATTAGGCCCAGCATAATTGTCAAATAACTTATATAAAGGTAATCCACGAAGAAGAGGATGTGTTTAGAATGGTTACGACCAATAGAAAATGGAGTAGCTATAATAATTTACTTCACACAATTTACTTGACTGCTAATCTTAACACCAGGAATCAGAGTGAAGGATAAAATCTTCTTTACTTTGTTAATATAATTTAACAGATAGGCAAAACATAAAAAATCTTGAAGTACTCACTGTTTTTTTGTTGCTGGGAGAAATCCAACCATTTCCATGGCTTGTTTCAGCCTCTCAAAATCATGTCTTAAATCTTCCCCTTCCTCCACCCTGAAGTTATTCTGAATGTTTAGAAAGCACATTTCAGGGTTTCTGGTAGGTTTTAAAACTGGTATGCACTCTCTATTCACTAAATGTACACATTTTAGGTTATATGCTTTGCTCCATACATACACTATAAAAAAAAAGGAACCACCACTATTATATGGTATTAAAAACAAAATTTATGCTTACCTGATAAATTTCTCTCTCTTGTGGTGTATCCAGTCCACGGGTTCATCCATTACTTGTGGGATATTCTCCTTCCCAACAGGAAGTTGCAAGAGGACACCCACAGCAGAGCTGTCTATATAGCTCCTCCCCTAACTAACTGCCACTCCCAGTCATTCGACCGAAGATAAGCAAGAAAAAAAAAAAGGAGAAACTATAGGGTGCAGTGGTGACTGTAGTTTAAAAATAAAAAAACACCTGCCTTAAAGTGACAGGGCGGGCCGTGGACTGGATACATCACAAGAGAAAGAAATTTATCAGGTAAGCATAAATTTTGTTTTCTCTTGTAAGGTGTATCCAGTCCACGGGTTCATCCATTACTTGTGGGATACCAATACCAAAGCTTTAGGACACGGATGAAGGGAAGGACAAGGCAGGAACTTAAGCGGAAGGCACGGATGAAGGGAGGGACAAGGCAGGAACTTAAGCGGAAGGCTTATTGTGTAATAGACGTTCCTTCTGAAGAAGGATTAGGACACAGTGACGGAACAACAATCTCCTGATTGATATTCTTATTAGATACCACCTTGGGAAGAAACCCAGGTTTGGTACGCAAAACTACCTTATCTGCATGGAAGATCAGATAAGGGGAATCACACTGTAAGGCAGATAACTCTGAAACTCTACGAGCCGAAGATATAGCTACCAAAAACAGAACTTTCCAAGATAAAAACTTGATATCTATGGAATGCAGAAGTTCAAACGGAACCCCTTGAACTTTAAGAACTAAATTTAAACTCCATGGTGGAGAAACAGGTTTAAACACAGGCTTGATTCTAACTAAAGCCTGACAAAACGCCTGAACGTCTGGAACATCTGCCAGACGCTTGTGTAGAAGAATAGACAGAGCAGAAATCTGTCCCTTTAAGGAACTAGCTGACAATCCCTTCTCCAATCCTTCTTGGAGAAAGGATAATATCCTAGGAATCCTGACTTTACTCCATGAGAAACCCTTGGATTCACACCAATGAAGATATTTACACCATATCTTATGATAGATTTTCCTGGTGACAGGCTTTCGAGCTTGAATTAAGGTATCAATGACCGACTCGGAGAAACCACGTTTTGACAAAATCAAGCGTTCAATCTCCACGCAGTCAGCCGCAGAGAAATTAGATTTGGATGTTTGAATGGACCTTGGAGTAGAAGGTCCTGCCTCAGCGGCAGAGACAATGGTGGAAGGGATGACATGTCCACCAGATCTGCATACCAAGTCCTGCGTTGCTACGCAGGTGCTATCAAAATCACCAAAGCTCTCTCCTGCTTGATCTTGGCAATCAGACGAGGGAGGAGAGGAAATGGTGGGAACACATAAGCCAGGCTGAAGGACCAGGGCACTGCTAGAGCATCTATCAGTGCTGCCTGGGGATCCCTTGACCTGGACCTGTAACAAGGAAGCTTGGCGTTCTGAGGAGACGCCATCAGATCCACTTCTGGTTTGCCCCATAGTTGAATCAGCTGGACAAATAGCTCCGGATGGAGCTCCCACTCCCCCGGATGAAAAATCCGCCTCCCAGTTCTCTACTCCTGGGATATGGATAGCTGAGAGATGGCAAGAGTGAACCTCTGCCCATAGAATTATCTTTGAAACCTCCAACATTGCCAGGGGGCTTCTTGTTCCCCCCTGATGGTTGATATAGGCTACAGTCGTGATATTGTCCGACTGAAATCTGATGAACCTGACCGCAGCTAGTTGAGGTCAAGCCTGAAGAGCATTGAATATCGCTCTCAGTTCCAGAATGTTTATCGGAAGGAGGGTTTCCTCCTGAGTCCATGAACCCTGAGCCTTCAGGGAGTTCCAGACCGTGCCCCAGCCCAGAAGGCTGGCATCTGTCGTCACTATAGTCCACTCTGGTCCGCGGAAACTCATTCTCCTGGACAGATGGACCCGAGATAACCACCAGAGAAGAGAATCCCTGGTCTCTTGATCCAGATTTAGCAGAGGGGACAAATCTGTGTAGTCCCATTCCACTGATTGAGTATGCAAAGTTGCAGAGATCTGAGATGTAGGCGGGCAAACGGAACTATGTCCATTGCCGCTACCATTAGGCCAATTACTTCCATACACTGAGCCACTGACGGCCGAGAAGTGGAATGAAGAGCACGGCAGGAAGTTAGAAGCTTTGATAATCTGACCTCTGTCAGAAAAATTTTCATTTCTACTGAATCTATCAGTGTTCCTAGGAAGAAAACTCTTGTGAGAGGGGAGAGAGAACTCTTTTCTTCGTTCACCTTCCACCCGTGAGACCTCAGAAAGGCCAGAACAATGTCCGTATGGGACTTGGCGATTTGAAAAGTCGACGCCTGTATCAGAATGTCGTCTAGGTAAGGAGCCACTGCTATGCCCCGTGGTCTTAGAACCGCCAGTAGGGACCCTAGAACCTTCGTAAAGATTCTTGGTGCCGTGGCTAACCCGAAGGGAAGAGACACAAACTGGTAATGCCTGTCTAAGAAGGCGAACCTGAGGAACTGATGATGATCTTTGTGAATCGGAATGTGGAGATAAGCATCCTTTAAGTCCACGGTAGTCATATATTGACCCTCCTGGATCATAGGAAGGATGGTTCGGATAGTCTCCATCTTGAAGGATGGGACCCTGAGAAATTTGTTTAGGATCTTGAGATCCAAGATTGGTCTGAAAGTTCCCTCTTTTTTGGGAACTATAAACAGATTTGAATAGAAACCCTGCCCCTGTTCCTCCCTTTGAACTGGGTGGATCACTCCCATAACCAGTAGATCTTGAACATAACGTAAGAATGCCTCTCTCTTTATCTGGTTTACAGATAATTGTGAGAGATGAAATCTCCCCTTGGGAGATGAAGCTTTGAAGTCCAGAAGATATCCCCGGGAAACAATCTCTAATGCCCAGGGATCCTGGACGTCTCTTGCCCAAGCCTGGGCGAAGAGGGAAAGTCTGCCCCCTACTAGATCCGGTCCCAGATCGGGGGCTACTCCTTCATGCTGTCTTAGAGGCAGCCGCAGGTTTCTTGGCCTGCTTCCCCTTGTTCCAAGCCTGGTTAGGTCTCCAGACAGGTTTGGACTGGGCGAAATTTCCCTCTTGTTTTGCATTAGAGAAAACTGAAGCTGCGCCACTCTTGAAGTTTCGAAAGGAACGAAAATTATTCTGTTTGGTCCTTAACTTAGTGGACCTATCCTGAGGAAGGGCGTGACCTTTTCCTCCAGTAATATCAGAAATGATCTCCTTCAGACCAGGCCCGAATAGGGTCTGTCCCTTGAAGGGGATGTTAAGAAGCTTAGACTTTGAAGTAACGTCTGCTGACCAGGACTTAAGCCATAGCGCCCTACGCGCCAAAATGGCAAAACCTGAATTCTTAGCCGTTAGCTTGGCTAAATGAAAAATGGCGTCAGAAATAAAGGAGTTAGCTAACTTAAGAGCTTTAATCCTGTCTAGAATATCGTCTAGCGGGGTCTCCATCTGTAGAGCCTGCTCAAGAGACTCAAACCAAAAAGCCGCTGCAGCAGTAACTGGGGCAATGCATGCAAGAGGCTGGAGGATAAAGCCTTGATGTATAAAAATTTTCTTAAGGAGACCCTCCAATTTTTTATCCATAGGATCTAGGAAAGCACAACTGTCCTCGACAGGGATAGTTGTACGCTTAGCTAGGGTAGAGACTGCTCCCTCCACCTTAGGAACCGTCTGCCACGAGTCCTGTATGGCGGCATCTATGGGAAACATCTTTTTAAAAACAGGAGGGGGAGAGAACGGTACACCTGGTCTATACCATTCCTTAGTAATAATTTCCGAAAACCTCTTAGGGACTGGAAAAACATCAGTGTAAACAGGCACTGCAAAGTATTTGTCCATTTTACACAATTTCTCTGGAACCACAATGAGGTCAGTGTCATCCAGAGTCGCTAAAACCTCCCTAAGCAATAAGCGGAGGTGTTCAAGCTTAAATTTCAGAATCAGACTGAAGTAACGCCTTCCCTGAGTCTGAAATATCACCCACAGATAGAAGCTCACCTGCCTCGGCTTCTGAGCATTGTGAGGGTATATCGGACACAGGCATTAAAGCGTCAGAAAGCTCTGTATTAGTTCTAGACCCAGAGCTGCCTTGCTTTCCTTGTAACCCTGGCAGTTTGGAGAATACCTCTCAGAGGGTAGCATTCATAACTGCCGCCATGTCCTGTAAGGTAAAAGAATTAGACGCGCTAGATGTACTTGGCGTCACTTTAGCGGGAGTTATAGGTTCTGACACATGGGGAGAGCTAGATGGCATAATCTCCCTCTTTTCAGTCAGAGAATCCCCTGGAGATAAATCTTTAAGCACCATAATATGGTCTTTATAGTTTATAGAAATATCAGTACATTTGGTACACATTCTAAGAGGGGGTTATACCATGGCTTCCAAACATAATGAACAAGGAGTTTCCTCTATGTCAGACATGTTTAACAGACTAGTAATGAGACAAGCAAGCTTGGAGAACACTTTAATAAAGGTGAAACAGCAATTAAACAAAAACGTTACTGTACCTTTAAGAGAAAAAAACTAGCACTTAAACTGCAAAACAGTGTAAAAATACAGTAAGTCTTTGAAATTTTTACAGTGTGTGTAAGGGACTAAAGCAACATTGCACCCACTTGCAAATGGATGATTAACCCCTTAGGCCCCAAACCGGATTGAAAAACGTTAAAAAACGTTAAGAGTCAATTGAGCACCTTGCCACAGCTCTGCTGAGGCTCCTACCTGCCCTCAAAAACGATTTTGTGCAGAAATAACCCCTTTGAAATGGTCCTCAGATGCCAGAGGACTCCTCTAGGGAAGCTGGATGTCTCAGTCTGAATTAAAACTGCGCAGTTAGAGCACTAAAATAGGCCCCTCCCACCATGAACTGGATGCCAGAGGGGCCTTAAGAAAATACTCCTAGGAGTATCTGACTAGCCATGTGGAAACTAGGCCCCAAATAAAGACTTATCTCCCTCAGAGAAAAAACGTCCTATTTATGAAATCATGTAAACGTTTTGTCACTAAGTAATATGAGTATTAACATGAGTATTACCCTGTTTTGTAAGCATGATCCCAGTTGCTGTTAAATCACTGCATCAGGCTTACCTCAAATACACAAGGCTCTGTCAGCATTTTCTAGAACTTATTCATCTCTCTAGAAATAAAAATACTGAACATACCTCAAAGCAGGTAATCTGCAGACCGTTCCCCCAACTGAAGTTTTCCCATATTCTTCAGTTATGTGTGAGAACAGCAATGGACCTTAGTTACAAACCGCTAAGATCATCAAACCTCCAGGCAGAATTCTTCTTCTAATTTCTACCTGAGAGTAAAACAGTACAACGCCGGTACCGTTTAAAAATAACAAACTCTTGATTGAAGGTAAAACTACACTAAGTCATCACATATCTCTTGATACTTCCTTTCTTGTCGAGAGTTGCAAGAGAATGACTTGGAGTGGCAGTTAGGGGAGGAGCTATATAGACAGCTCTGCTGTGGGTGTCCTCTTGCAACTTCCTGTTGGGAAGGAGAATATCCCACAAGTAATGGATGAACCCGTGGACTGGATACACCTTACAAGAGAAAAGGAAGCACACACAAGATACCTCAATAAAACTGTCTATTGCAGTAATCTCTCTTCCTCAGATTGCTAAACTGAGTGTATAAGCATATATGGGGGTTTTTTTTACTTTAAATGCAGTAAATTCAATTAATTGGCCCAGTACAACACAAGCTAATATGCCAGTGAGACACATTATTTTATATATACACACACATACTGTATATATATATATATATATATATATATATATATATATATATATATATATATATATATATATATACACATATACATATACATACATACATACATACATGTAAATATAGACATACACACACACACACACAATTACCTGGTTGAGGTAGAAATAGTCTTCTGGTTGTTTAAGCTGGAACTCCTTTCTCTCATCATCTGAGACCCCCAAGAGCAGGTAGTAGAAGACATGGTAATTCCTATAGATGGAGAGACGGAGCTAAAATGCATGCAGGGTAAAGTAACAGAAGTTTGGTGGGCAGTTGTAAAGAGTGGTAAGAGAAACAGCAACGTAGGAATGAGACAGAGGAAAAAACAATAGGCCATGAAAAGTATAGGTAGGAGAAGGATAATGTCATGTAGGAATCATGGAGCAAATAATTATATTACTAAAATATGTAAATACTCCTGTAGTCATAACGTATATAAGCAAACATATTGATTAATTTCTCAATCTAGAAATGTTTCTAAAAAAAATTAAAAACGTATTTTTGCATTACGCTTCCTATCGCTATATATCAACACTGATTTCTAGAACATCGGTAGATAAGTTATGGGTCTTCCTTTGTGTTTGCACTCTTCCCATGGCACCGGATATTCTAAATAGATTGGCACATGATATAGCACTGCTCTAGCTAGACTGTGCTTTGAAAGATCCTATGAACTAGAAAGCTGTATGTCCTAAAATTTACATCACCTTTTGTCCTGTTTTGCTCAAGTCTGTAAAGATACTGTTTCCAGGGATTCTAAAATGAGATGCCAGGCTAATTTATATTTTGCCTGGCAGCTAAATTTAGGAACCCTAGTCTGGGAGTGCCTATTTTCACCTTTTAACGTGACAAATGGCTTTGTCTCATTTCATCACTAATACTTTCTCACCTTTCATTCTTCTCTTGAGAAACAAGACGAGATTTTTCAAGGAGGTACTTTTCCACCACAGCTCTGAAAGGGAAGAGAAAAAAATTTAAAAAAAAAAAAAAAAAAAAAAAAAAAAAAAAATCGGCAAAAATGAACAGGCACATAACTTTGTAACAGGCAGCAATAACGCTTTCAAGAGTGAACAAAACAAGACAACTACATTTCTTTAAATTAAAAAAAAGGGACAACCATAAAATTGCACAATGTATAGAATATAGACTCTACATACCTTAATTTAGGTTACCTGACTTTCCAGTAATTTTCCATAGCAGAATGTGCTTTGTCCACAATATGCATTTTATATATATTTTGGTTGGTTTACAAACTTATTCCACCCTTAATTGTAACTTATTTTCCCTGTCCGTTTTTGTTCTATAAATACATATGCACATTATATGCTTTGAAACCTGGAGATCGGAGTTTGATTCCAACCTTCAGTTTAATATAATAGATTTTTCGGTCTCTTTCCCATATATATAGATATATATATATATATATATATATATATATATATATATATATATATATATATATATATATATATATATGCGGTTTAGAAGAATAGTCGTTTAATAACATCGCAAATTCTATTTGTATAGATATATTTATAATGAGTGAAAAACTTTAAACAGAAAAACAGTTTTGTCAAGATTTATGCAATACTAACTAAATCATATATGTATAACTAAAGGTTCCACTTCCTGACTTACCTTTAAAAGGGACATTATACACCAATTCTCAAATAACTGCATGCAATAGACACTACTTTAAAGAATAATATGCACAGATACCGATATAAAAATCCAGTATAAAACCTTTTAAAAATGTACTTAGAAGCTCACAGCTTAGCTCTGTTAAAAAGGTAGCAGGAACACCCACTGCAAGTGGGAAATAACAGACACTCCCCCCTCCTCTGCATATGAAAAGACTATTTACACTTTGCATTATAAAAGTATCCTTATGGAACATTAACATTCTCCTTGAAAAAGCCGTGGCTATACGGTGAAGCGTACGTTGGAGATTGCCTTTTGGGTGCGTCACAAAGAAGGGTGGAGCTTGATGCTGGCACAGGAACACAAAAAAATTGGCATATGGTGAACAGTCCAATGTAGCAGTGTATGTCGAACATTGCAAATAAGACTGTGTACCCGCCAGTGTTTTATATCTGTGCATTAGACCCGGAGTAACATAAACCCTGTGTTTTTAGCTTGTTTTATTTGATTTGATTTTTACTTTGGAATAAATATTCACTTTCATAAGAAGAGATCCTGTTGTGCCTTTGAGGTCCTTTATGGAGCCAACAAACCCATAGCTGGCATGAAGCTCAAAGCCATGCGAGTATTCTAAGGTACCATATGGAATTAACTGTCCCATTATAGATTAACACTGTGTACTTTTCTTTCTTCTTTTCCTTGAGGATACTCTGGATGAACAGTGTTCATATTTAACAGTTACGTTACCAAAGACTTTACCTAAATTAAGTATCGTTTCCATCCATTTATTTTTGTATCACAATTTTTATACTCACTAGAGATTTTATTATAATTAAGTATTGTTTTTCACTTATGCACTTTATCACACAATTTGTTAATAAATATATATATATACATACACACACATACATATTATATAACTAAGCTTTACAATGGCCATCTGCATATGGCATTTGTTGTTGTGTTAGTTTATATATAAACAAGCTAGGGCCCTGTTTGCAGAAAGAGGGGAGAAAGAGGATCCTAAACATAACCACGAGAAAGAGACCAGGAAAATGTCTTACAAAAATAAAATCTGTGAACAGGCAGATATTAAATAACTACTTCCAACATGAATAAATTGATCTGATAATTATATTTTCTCTCATATGCAGTGTCAGACAGGGTCAGTGCCAAAACTGCTCATTTAAATGCATGGGTGGAAAATAAATAACCACCTACTTCTAAGGAAATGTTGTTAGTAAAAACTTCAGATTCTATTTACAAGGATCACACAACTGATCAACAGAAACTTCATGCTGCATGTAACATATATTTGAGATGACATCCAGATTACAAGCAACCTAACAAACATAATCTGAACACAATGCAAATGTGTCAATTATTTCGGTTGTTTATGTTTATTTCATACCCACTTAGAATATAGAAACGTCATCAGAAATATTATAGTACAGAAGTGAGTTTATTCTAAAGATGATGTATATTCATTTAACAGTTTGTATCTAGTATTCTAATAACAGAAGTTGAATGTCCTGAATGTAAATATTATAATAACGAAGAAAGTCTGAAATCTTTTGTGGTTTCCACATAGCATTAAACAGCTCTCACTACATCCACATTGTGAAGAAGTTGTTTGTTAGAATTCTTTGGAGCTGGACATAAAGAAGGAATTTCTTGGTTGATAGTTTCTTTAGGTACCACCTTAGGAAGAAAAAATAAACTAGTGCAAAAAAAAAAAGCACTGTCCTGGTAAAAAAATAAATCAGGAAATGAGGCTTGCAAAATAAAGCCAACAGCTCCATGATGAGCAAGTGCCGTCTTGATGATTGATGTAAGCCAAATGCTGTGTGACATTGTCCGACTGGAATAAAATTTAGCCACCAATCAGCAAGCGTTACCCAGGTGCTGAACCAAAACTGGGCCGTCTCCTAAAGCTTTACATTCCTGCTTTTTCAAATAAAGATACTAAGAGAACGAATACAAATTGATCAAAGGAGTTAATTAGAAAGTTGCTTAAAAATGCACGCTCTACCTGAATCATGAAAGAAGAAAAAAACATAATTTATGTAAGAACTTACCTGATAAATTAATTTCTTTCATATTGGCAAGAGTCCATGAGCTAGTGACGTATGGGATATGCAATCCTACCAGGAGGGGCAAAGTTTCCCAAACCTCAAAATGCCTATAAATACACTCCTCACCACACCCACAACTCAGTTTAACGAATAGCCAAGTAGTGAGGTGATAAAATAAGGAGTAAAAAAGCATACAAAAAGGAGGAACTGGAAATATAATAGTGCTTTTATACAAAAATCATAACCACCATAAAAAAGGGTGGGCCTCATGGACTCTTGCCAATATGAAAGAAATTAATTTATCAGGTAAGTTCTTACATAAATTATGTTTTCTTTCATGTAATTGGCAAGAGTCCATGAGCTAGTGACGTATGGGATAGAAATACCCAAGATGTGGAAGACCACAGAAAAGTCACTAGAGAGGGAGGGATAAAATAAAAACAGCTATTACCGCTGAAAAAAAACCAAACTTCCTAAAACATGATTCCCATACTGAAACTGCTAGACTGCAAAGGGAAATATACATAGACCTGACTCATGGCAAATTAGAGCTGCAACAACTAATCGTCATAATAGATAATAATCAATTATGAAAATTGTTGTCAACGAATCTCATAATCGATTAGTTGGTTTAACAAATAATCGGCCGATTAATCGATTATGAAAATAATCGTTAGTTGCAGCCCTATGGCAAATATAAGTAAACACATATATTTAGAACTTTATATAACTACATAAAGCGCCAACCATAGCCGAGTGTCTTAAATAATGATACATACTTACCGAAAGACACCCATCCACATATAGCAGATAGCCAAACCAGTACTGGCTATCTGGTCAGAGGTAATGGTATAAGAGTATATAGTCAAACTGAAAAGGGAGGTAGGAGATTAATCCCTATGACCGATAACAGAGAACCCTTGAAAAGATTTCCCGCGAGAGAAACCATAAAAATCAATAGGCTATACTCTCTTCACATCCCTCTGACAAAGACTGTACTCAGAGGAATTGGGCTTCAGAATGCTTAGAAGCGCTTATCATAAAAGAAATCATAGAAATCTAGCACAAACTTACTTCACCACCTCCATAGGAGGCAAAGTTTGTAAAACTGAATTGTGGGTGTGGTGAGGGGTGTATTTATAGGCATTTTGAGGTTTAGGAAACTTTGCCCCTCCTGGTAGGATTGTATATCCCATACGTCACTAGCTCATGGACTCTTGCCAATTACATGAAAGAAATGTGGGTTTCATATCCCTTTAAAAGGGATATGAAACACAAAAATATTATTTCATGATTCTGAAAGAGCAAATTTTAAGCAACTTTCTAATTTACTTCTATTATGAATTTTTCTTTGTACTCTCTGCATCTTTTGATGAAAAGCAGGATGTATGCTTTGGAGAACAACCATTTCTGAAGCACTATATGGCACAAACGGTGAATGCTAAAACAAACGAAAAGCTGATGAAAGATTTCATAAAGGTGTTATGAGTCCATGAGCCATTACTCCTGGGAATTACGTTCCCTGCCACCAGGAGGCGGCCAGGATTCCCAAATCTCAAGAGCTCAACATAACCCTTCCAACCTCTATGGTAGGAAGTTGTATCTTTGCCTCTTTTGGAGGATGGTGAAGATGGGCAAATAATTTCTTCATTGAGAGGTGTTCTCAGATTGATTCAAGGCCCATTTCCCATTAGAATACTGAGTTTTTAGAAGTTAAGTTTTTTCTTTCCCATGAGAATTTTAGTCGCTGACCTCCGAGGGATGTCATGGGGACTTTTGCCTCTTTCTACTGGGTGTAAAATGTACTCCTATTTTATGTCCTCTGCGGATATGTTTTCATTATTGGACTGGTTTCCTGTTAGTGTTTCTAGCAGGAGTGTTATTGGTAAGTACGGTTCATTTTTCAAACATTCGATTAACCTTATATTTGGGCAAAATGTATTTCTTCTGTTTCTGACCCTACAAAATTTCCTTTCCCTTACTTAGAGCATTCTCTCTTTAGGGAAAATATAATTTTATATCACATTAACCCTTAAAATGGAGTCTTCTGATCCCATCCCTAACCCTACTTGGGAAGCTATGTTTTAAGATGTGCACTGTATACAAGCTTCCTTATCCTTATGAGCTTTATTTATTTGGGGATTTTACGGTTTACGCATTTTTCTACTTGCCTGTAGTGCTATAATGGAGCTTTCTGATTCTGTCCTGAAACTGCCTTAGAAGCTATGTCCTTTGAACTATTTTCTTCCAATGTTTATTGCTAAGTTGAGGTATCTACTCCAGCATATTTTGTGTGACCCTGCGGCCTTAATGTGAACATAAAAGGCCAGTTAAAGGGATACCAACCCCAATTTTTTTTTCATGATTCAGATAGAGCATGCAATTTTGAGCAACTTTCTTATTTATTACTACTATCAATTTTTCTTTGTTCTCTTGCTATCTTTATTTGAAAAGCAGGAATCTAAGCATAGGCACCGGCCCATTTCGGTTCAGCACCCTGGGTAGAACTTGCTGATTGGTGGCTACATTTAGAAGGGCCTTTCTGTAAGAAGATTGTTTATTTTTATCAACTAGCCTTGATGCTGATGTTTCTGCCGTTTTAGTTTTATAGTCTGAGCAGTTTTTTGTTGACTCTGCTAGTAAGATTTTCTGGATTTTGTGGGCTCTCTTATTGTGTTGCTGTTTCTGCCATTATTTAAACTATTGTCAGAAATATGTCCTTGGTAGGTTTTTTTTTGTTTTTTTTGTTTTATGTTTAAGAATGTATGGTTGGTTTGCTATTATGGTGTTTTTATGGTGTTTTTAAACTAAACTCATCTCTTTCCTTTACTCTAAGAAACCAGTTAGAATTGGCTTTATCTAAAAGCCAAGTTCTATTTAGACATCCTGTCCTATTTCTAACTTTGTTGTTAATCCAGTGCCATTGTTGGAATAAGGGATATTTGTGTGTTAATTTTCACTAGGAACAGTATCAGTTTCTGATATCTGGGGGTTTATTTTAACAAGCATTTGCACTTTATTGCTTTATCATTTGGTCTTGCTTCAGTTCCCCATTTTTTATTTATTTTTTTAGGATTCTGGGTGCCCTTTTGTCTTTAACAGAAATCACAGTGATTTCGCGTTTGTCTGGTTCTTATCTTTTTATTTATCAGATTTCGCCAGCAGTCTGCTGTTGTTTATATCACATTACCCCTTATTATGGGGTATGGCTGGAAGATCTTTTTTCAAAGGTGTTCCTTAATTCTTGAGACAAAGGTTCCTTTCTAGGGTATTATTTGGATTCAATATCCATGAGATTTTCTCTGTCTAAATAGATAAGTTTGAAGTTAGTTTTAGATTGCTTAAAGTGCAATAAAACATGTTGAAATCTGTGCATATCCTAAAAGGGCTAATTAAGTAAGAATAGTTTGCATAAAAAAAGTGTTTTAAAATAATTTTAAAAAATAAGCAAAATTAGTTACATAGCCATGCTGTCTGGAGTAGTCTGATCCACCCCCTTATCAGTGTTTAGCATCAGAAACACAGGCATTGTATTTCAACTGAGTTCACAGCAGCTTATTTGCTTCTAGGCATGCTCCAGCAGATAATGACTGTTAAAGTCTTGTATTCTACCAAAACAAAGGTAGATATAGATACAGCCATAGAAGGAATTGTGTGGGGGGAGTTAGAGCTGTACAATTCGGAAACTTAAAAAAAGTAAGGGCTAATAGCAAGGCACTGCAGTATACATTTGCAGGTAAAGTAATTAAAGTACATATTATATTTTGTCTCTATCCCAACTTTTTTTTTGTCCCTTTAATTCTTCAGTTTCTTATTCTTCCCTAGGAAGTTTTTTGTATGAGGGTATTTGGATTTTTGATTGTAACATCCAATGCTTCTCTGTTTTGTCCATTTTCTTTGAGTTCAGCTTTGGCTTTGATGCAGGGATCTTTCTCAGCTTGTTCATGAAATTTGGTCTGGTTTTCAAAACAGGTCGGTATTTGTCTTGAATCATTGGCTCATTTGGCAGAGGTTTTCTTTTGCTGGTCCTTCTTGGAATACGTTTTCTTTAGATGGGGATATCTGAGAGTCTCTTGGAGTACAAGAGGTTTGGGCTCCTCAGGAGGCAAGGCAGGATATTTGGATGCTTTAGTAGCTTCTTGGTCTATTCGGTTTGTTTATGTGTTTATTCCTCTGGTTCTTTTTCCCAGAGTAGATTCAGAGGTTTTTTAGTGTAGATCTGGTTCAGATGCTCAGCAGTCTGGGCTTCTTTCTTTTAGGACTAGTTTTTCTTGCCTGATAGCATGGGGTTTGAGAGATTGATTTTTAAGCATTGAGGTTTTCAGAGTCTATGGTTGAGACTGTTTCTGGCTCAGAAGCTTGTGTCTAGGAAGTTTTCTTCATAGGGTCTGTTAGGTCTGTTTATTCCTTAATGTTTTTGGATTATGACTTCTGCTGTTCTTTCAGAATTTCTTTTTGCAGGTTTGATTGAATAAGGGCTCATCTCCTAGTCTATTAAATGGAGAGTCTTCTGCGCTTTTAAAAAAAAAAAAAAAAAATTCTGAAGATTGCTTATCTTTATGATTTTCATGGTTCTTTATTCCGGTTTTTGGCCCATATTCAGCTTGTTATGCCAATCTCTCCACCTTGAGGTATAGCTTTGGTGTTTTGCAGGCTCCTCCACTTGAGCCTATGCATAGGGTAGTTTTTAAGTTTTCCTTTATGAAAGTTTTTTTTCCTTTTGGCCATCTATTCTGTTAGAAGAGTTTCTGTGCTATCTGCTATATCCTTTTCTTCTTCTTTTTTTTTTAGGATAAGGTGGTTTTTGGGAATTCGCTGATACTTCTTTATTTTCTATTTTTAGAATTCTTTAGAGATGTCTCCTCTCGTTTTGGTTATTGTCAGAGCCTTGTAAATCTATGTTGGGGGTTCCAAAATCTTCAGACAAACAAGTGCTTTCTCTTGGTTATTTGCTTGGAGCTTAGGTTTATTGACATGCTCCACCATGACCATGACATGATAGCCTCCTAGTGGCAAGGAAGTAATGGATCGTGGACCCTTACCACCATGGAATTAATTAATTTATCAGGAAAGCATAAATGATGTTTTTAGTGCAGGTAAGTAAATGAAGCTGATTTAAGGTCCCCAGTAACTCCAGGGATTGCTAAAGCTTGCTATGATAATTTAAAGAGAAAGTAACCTTATTTAGGCTGCAGAATTAAAAGTGCCCAAAAAGTGCATAAAACTGCTTATAAAAAAAAGGTGTGTGATGAATAAATATATGTCTGCAGGCTATGTAAATCACGTGTACATGTTCGTACTAATAACCGGTGGGCTATGAAGGTGCAAAGTATTTACCGGTCATCACCTTCACCTGTGCTTAACTCAACTGCAACAACTACTTCCAGTATGCAGCCTATACAAGGTAGTGCAAGCACAGTGCCAAGGTTCTCACAAGTAACAACATTCTACAACCCAGGAGATTGGCATATGAATCTGCATTTCACCTGGGGAAGGCTGTAGATCCCACAAGGAGCAGCACACTGTAGACCAGGGATAGGCAGATAAATCCACATTTCACATATGAGGGCTGTGACATTTCCACAAGGGGAAAAGATCTTTCACTACCTGGCTGAAAACTCCTGGTCTACCCCTCTGTCTGAAAAGGCACTCACATGAAAAAATGGCTCTCAGATTGGTTAGAGAACCCCTCTCAACGATGAATAAATCAGCACTTCAGGATTCACCTCAATACATCAAGGAGGCAAAAAAATGACTGAGGATTCATGGCAAGTTGGAGGGATTTAAACCTCTGGTATTTTGTGGTGTCTTGACAACTCCTAGTGGTCAGGAGGGTAAATTCCACATGTGATGACTAATGGACTCACCATCCGATGGAAGAAAAATCAATGCCAAGGTTCTGATTATCTCAGACAGAAGTCTGGGCTCAAAGATGCAAAAGGGCTAAAACACCAGAAAAAGAATAATAAGCAAGTCATTTAAAAACAGATTCAATTCTGCTTTCTGAACCCATTGCAAATCATATACTGCTCTAGCTATGTGCTGGAACATCCAGGGTGTCTTGTGTGTTACTCCTATCTGTGTAAAAAAGAAAGCTCAGATAATGGAAAAGCTGCAGAAACCATAACACTACAGAAGAAGGGGTTTATGGTGTCTTCAAAGGCCACTTGTAGAATGTGGTAACAAAAAGGTGAATTCCATTGTGTCTTGAAGAAAATAAAGACCCTCATGAAAGACACTAAAGCTTTAATGTGTCTGTATGCACACACCCCAGAGTCAAAGCACGCCCAAAAAAAATCAATGAAGGAAAACAAAATTTATGTTTACCTGATAAATTTCCTTCTTTCCGGGAATGGTCATTCCAATTACTAGTGGGATATTCAACTCCTGGCCAGCAGGAAAAGGCAAACTTTCCTTACCCATAATCCCCAGTCATTCAGCCGAAGGAAAATGGAAAAAGAAGAACACAAGCGTATAGAGGTGCCTGAGGTTTACTCAAAAAAACTGCCAAATTATAATTAAAAAGAGGGCAGGGTCGTGGGTCCCATGCCCAGAAAGAAAGAAATTTATCAGGTAAGCATAAATTTTGTTTTCTTTCTTATGGCATGGAGAGTCAACAACGTCATTCAATTACTAGTGGGAACCAATACCCAAGCTAGAGGACACGGAATGAACAGTGAGGGAGAACAAGGCAGGAGGACCTAAACAGAAGGCACCACTGCATGAAGAACCTCTCCCCCAAAAGAAGCCTCAGCCGAGGCAAAAGTATCAAATTTGTAGAATTTGGAAAAAGTATGCAAAGAGGACCATGTTGCCGCCTTGCAAATTTGTTCCACAGAAGCTTCATTTTTGAAACCCCAAGAAGAGGAGACAGCCCTAGTGGAATGAGCCGTAATTCTCTCAGGAGGCTGCAGTCCAGCAGTCTCATAAGCCAAACGAATTATACTTCTTAACCAGAGGGAAAGAGTAGCAGAAGTAGCCTGCCGCCTTGTGCCCCTTATGTTTTCCAGAAAAGAAAACAAACAGAGCAGAAGATTGCAGAAAATATTTTGTAGCTTGTAGGTAAAAAACTTTATACGCACAACATCCAAGTTATGCAAAAGACGTTCCTTGTTAGAAGGATTAGGACAAAAAGGAGGAAGAACAATTTCCTGATTAATGTTTCGGTTCCACACCACCTTAGGGAGAAACCCCCAATTTAGTACGAAGGACTGCCTTATCTGCATGAAAAATAAGGTACGGGGAATTGCACTGCAGAGCTGAAAGCTCAGAAACTCTGTGAGTGGAAGAAATAGCAAGAAGAAACAAAACTTTCCAAGATACCAATTTTATATCAACAACATGCATCGGCTCAAACGGAGCCTGCTGCAAAACTTACAGAACAAGATTAAGGCTCCAAGGAGGAGCAACAGGTTTAAAAACACAAGCCTGGTTCTGACCAGAGCCTGAACGAAAGGCTTGAACATCTGGCAAAACTGCCAGACGTTTGTGCAAAAGAACAGTGCAGAAATCTGACCTTTCAGAGTACTGACTGACAAACCTTTCTCATGGCCATTCTGAAGAAAAGGTAAAATACGCGGAATCCTCACCCGGCTACAGGAGAAAACCTTGGATTTAAACCAATAAAGATATTTACGACATGCCTTATGGTAAATTGCGAGTAACTCGTTTGAGATCCTGAAGCATAGTATCAATGACCGATTCAGAAAAAGCAGTCAGCTTCAGAGAATCCAGGTTTGGATGGAGGAATGGACCCTGAATTAGAAGGTCCTTCCTCAGAGGTAACCTCCAAGGAGGTAGAGATGACAACCTTACCAGATCCGCAAACCAGATCCTGCGGGGCCATGCAGGAGCTATTAGAATTATCGGTGCTCTCTCCTGTTTGATACGAGCAATGACTCGTGGAAGGAGAGCAAACGGAGGAAACAGGTTTGCCAAAGAAAAAATACAAGGAACCACTAGAGCATCTATTAGAGTGGCCTGAGGATCTCTTGACCTTGAACCATACTTTGGAACCTTGGCGTTTTGACGAGACACCATCAGGTCCAACTCTGTAACCCCCCCCCACCCGAGGGTTATCTGAGAGAACACTTCCGGGTGGAGAGCCCACCCCCCCGGGATGAAAAGTCTGTCTGCTCAGAAAATTCCGCCTCCAAGTTGTCCACTCCTGCAATGTGTATGGCCCACTGCAGAATGCGAATCACCTCCATCGCTAAGGAGCTCTGAGTTCCTCCCTGGTGGTTTATGTAAGCCACTGAGGTGGTGATGTCCAATTGGAATCTGATAAACCGGACTAAAGATAACTGAGGCCAAGCTAAGGCACCGAAGATTGCTCTCAACTCCAAGATGTTTATGGGGAGAGTGGACTCCTCCCAAGTCCACAGGCCCTGAGCTTTTAGAGAGCCCCAAACTGCTCCCCAGCCTAATAGACTGGCATCCGTAGTCACAATCACCCAGGAGGGTCTCAGGAAGCAAATGCCCCAAACCAGGTTTTCCTGAGAAATCCACCACAAAAGAGAGTCTCTTTTAGGGGATCTAGATCTATCCTCTGCGATAAATCTGAATGGTCTCTGTTCCACTTACTGAGCATGCATAGTTGCAGAGGTCTCAGATGGAACCGAGCAAAAGGAATGATGTCCATGGAAGCCACCATCAGACCAATCACCTCCATGCATTAAGCCACCGATGGACGAATTGCAGACTGGAGAGAAAGGCAAGAAGTTTTGATTTTCTGAAGTCCATCAGAAAAATCTTCATGGACGGGGAATCTATGATTGTCCCTGGGAAGCACAATCTTGTAGCTGGAACTAGAAAACTATTTTCTAGGTTCACTTTCCACCCATAGGAAAGTAGAAAAAACAACAACAACATCTCTGTATGAAATTTTGCTAGTAGAAAAGATGTCTGAACCAAGATGTCGTCTAGATAAGGTGCCACTGCAATTCCCTGGGATCTGATCACAGCAAATAGAGCTCACAGAACCTCTGGGAATATTCTGGGAGCGGTGGCAAGACCAAACGGAAGTGCAAAAAATTGGAAATGCTTGTCCAGAAAGGCACACTTTAAAAACTGGTGATGATCCCTGTGAATGGAAATATGTAAATACGCGTCCTTCAAGTCTATAGTAGTCATGAACTGACCTTTCTGAACCATTGTAAGAATGGAACAAATAGTTTCCATCTTGAAGGACGGGACCCTGAGGAATTTGGGAACCACAAATAGTTTCTTTTTGGGAACCACAAATAGATTTGAATAGAATCCTTGACCTTGTTCCTCTAGAGGGACTGGTACAATAACTCCCAGGGAGGATAGGTCCAATTTAAGAAGGCCTCCCTCTTTACCTGGTTTGAGGAGTCTTGATAGGAGAAATCTGCCCCTTGGAGGGCAAGACTTTAATCCAATGTTGTAACCCTGGGATACTATGTCCACAGCCCACAGATCTGGAACATCGCATATACAAGCCTAACGAAACAAGGAAAGTCTGCCCCCAACCTGATCCAAAATCTGATCGGGGCAGAACCTTAATGCTGACTTAGAGTCAGTGGAAGGTTTCTTGGTTTGTTTTCCCTTATTCCAAGGCTGGCTGGACTTCCAAGAGGACTTGAATTGGTCTGGTTTTTAAGAAGAAGAGGAAAACTTCTGTCCCTTAAAGTTGTGAAAGGAACGGAAAATTAGAAGTCCAAAACCCTTAGGTCTATTCTTTTTGTCCTGAGGTAGGAAAGATCCCTTTCCACCCATAATCTCTGAAATAATTTCCGCCAAACCAGGACCGAATAGAGTTTTACCTTAATAAGGTAAAGCCAAGAGCTTGGCCTTTGAAGAAACATCAGCCGACCAAGATTTTAACCACAGAGCTCTACGAGCTAAGACAGTGAAGCTAGACATCTTAGCTTCCAGTCTAATTACCTGCATGTTTGCATTGTATTGTCTAATTTAAGAGCCTTGATCCTGTCTTGGATCTCCTCGATCATAGTCTCCTCTGAGATCAGATCAGACAGGGCTTGCACAAATAAGATGCTGCTCCCGCAACCGTAGCAATACTTGCAGCAGGTTGCCACTGTAATCTTTGATGGATGTACATCTTCTTTAAAAGGGACAGTCTAGTCAAAATTCAACTTAGCTCCTACTTTAGTCAGCAACAGGACACATTTTTTTAAAAACAGGGGAAGGGGAAAAAGGAACACCTGGCTTATCCCATTCCAGAGCTATAATCTCAGATATCTTGTCTGGGACATGAAAAACATCCTCAGAAGAGGGGAATCATAAACTCTTAAGCTTAGAAGACTTTTTAGGGTTGACAGCAACCGGAGGTTTAGAGTCAACCAGAGTAGCTAGAACCTCCTTCAGTAGTAACCAGAGATGTTCAAGCATAAATCTGAAATTAACTTCTTCAGATTCACAAGCTTTATCTCCCATAGTATCCGAGTCTGAGATTTCACCTTCAGAAGCTTCTGAAGTATCCTCCTCAGACATTTGTAAAAGGTTAACCAGCGCAGATTTAGAAGAGTCAGAAACCTTGCTAGCAGACAAAATGTTTAGATTTCCTCTTACACATACCCGAAGTAGGGAAAGCAGACACAGCGGCAGATACTGCAGAAGTAATCTGAGCGGCAAAATCCCCAGGTAAAAAAAACACCCCCAGGAGGTTGAGAGGATAGAGAAGGCACAGAATGAGAAATAATTAAGGCTTGGGACGTTTAAGCAGAAAGCTAAGGCATGTCCCGCACAGCATTATCCTGAGAGACACTTGGCTCAGAAGGGAGTAATATGTCTTTAAATTTTTAAGTTTTAGCTAAGCATGAGGAACAAAATTGCATTAGCATGACAATTTGAGCCTCTAAATAAAGTAAGCATTTATCCACAGACATAGACTGGTCTAATTCTGAATCCATAACTACAGAATTTAGCTTAAAGGGTTATACAACTTTTCTTTTGTAATTGATTTAACAATTACCAGCAGTTAGTTTAAACATCACACTTTTTAATCAGCTTACTTTTATTTGTAAACTAAGCTTAATTTCCCATATAAATTATAGCTAAAAACATCTCTTACGACCACCCATATTAGAAGGAAGGCTTTACAAATAATATATGCAAAGCTATAATCCAATCGTGGAGCAGAACTGTATATCTTATTTAAATATTCATAAACGCCTTTATTTTCCAACATTGCGTGCGCATTGTACAGCTAATGCCATAGCCTCCATTTTTCTTGACCCATTGCCCCGCATGCTCACATAGCATAATCATATATAGGGGTTATTCAAAAATTAAAAAAATTGCTCGTCAGTCTAGACTCTAGGAGTTTGAAAAATACTTACCTAAATAGTTACAGATGATGATACTCCGTGCGCTTCTGACTGCCTCCGCTGTGTCTTTTCATCTTCAGCCACTCCCACTGAAACGTCACAGACTATTGCAAATGCGCATGCGGGCCGCCATCATTGTTCTACCTAGGTAGAACTCAGTTATTCACTCTGCATAATGATGTCCAAGTGGGGTTTGGCAGAAAAAAAAATTTCAGGAGCAAATTACAGGTAAACGCTAAAAAATGCCTAATACATGTAATTTGCATAATTAAACAACAGGATGTGATGCTTAGAAAAATTGAAAAACATTTTTTGGGTTTACTATCCCTTTAATGAAATTAGTGGAAAAAAAACTAAATAATATTAAAAAATAGGAGGGATCCTTCCCACTCTTATCTAAAATAACAGAGAGCAAAATAAAGATAACCTAAGAAGCAACCTCAATTGCCTTAGGCTCCTACCGGACAGAAATGACACCCCATTAATAAGAGGAAACTGTACTCTCCTGCAGAAATCCTCTCCTGTAGACCAACTCCATATGATGATTAAATATGAGCTACAAGCCGACACAGATCCGCTACAGCAGATCAGCCTCACTAAGCTCTGCTCCGATAAAGCGGAAGTGCGGTGCGTCACGTGAGCAGGACAGAAATTAACTGCGCCTCCAAAAGAGTGTGAAAAAGTAAAAACGGCTGTTAAACGGCTGAAGTAAAACCATCAACTAAAACCATAAAATTATGCTTACCTGATAATTTCATTTCCATCGAGGGGAGGAGAATCCACGGCTTCATTCATTACTGTTGGGAACATATACCCAAGCTCCAGAGGACACTGAATGAAACCAGGAGGGGAAATGCGGACCATAATCTGAGGGCACCACAGCCTGCAAAACCTCCCCCCCAAAAACAGCTTCCGCAGAAGCAAAAACATCAAATTTGTAAATCTTTTTTAAAAAGTGTGTAAGGAGGACCAGTTAGCTGCCTTACAAATTTGCTCCATAGAGGCCTTATTCTTCAGGGCCCAAGACGAAGCCACAGCTCTAGTCGAATGACCCGTGATCCTCTGAGGAGGCTTATGTCCCGCTGTCTCATAGGCCAAGCGAATCAAGCTCCTCAACTAAAAGGACAAAGATGTAGAAGAGGCTTTCTACCCCTTGCGCTTCCCTGAATACACCACAAAAAGAGATGTAGACTGTCTGAAATCCTTAGTAGCCTGAAGATAGAACTTCAGGGCATGAACCACATCCAGATTATGAAGTAACCTCTCCTTAGAAGAAGGGTTGGGACACAAAGAAGGAACCACTATTACCTGATTGATGTTACGGTTGGACACCACCTTGGGAAGAAACCCCAAACCAGTGCGAAGCACAGCTTATCCGCATGAAAAACCAAATAAGGAGGCTCACATTGCAAGGCAGTCAGTTCAGATACTCTGCGTGCCGATGCAATGGCCAACAGGAAGATAACCTTCCAGGACAGAATCTTAATATCAATGGAATGCATAGGCTCAAACGGAACTTTCTGCAATACCTTAAGGACCAAGTTTAAAGGGACACTGTAACCAAATTTTTTCTTTTGTGATTCAGATAGAGCATGCATTTTTAAGCAACTTTCTAATTTACTCCTATTAGCAAATGTTCTTCATTCTCTTGGTTTATTTATTTGAAAAGCAAGAATGTAAGTTTAGATGCCGGCCCATTTTGTTGAACAACCTGGGTTGTTCTTGCTGATTGGTGGATAAATTCATCCACCAATGAACAAGTGCTGTCCAAGGTTCTGGACTTTCTTTTTCCAATAAAGACAGCAAGAGAACAAAGAAAAATTGATAATAGGAGTAAATTAGAAAGTTGCTTAAAATTGCATGCTCTATCTGAATCACAAAAGAAAATATTTGGGTTCAGTGTCCCTTTAAGCTCCATGGGGGAGCAGACTGTCTAAAGATAGGCCTGATTCTAGACAGAGCCTGAACAAAAGATTAGATGTCAGGGAGCTCAGCGAGTCTCCTATGCAACAAGACCGATAATGCCGAAATCTGTCCCTTTAAGGAACTGTCGGCATCAATCACACTCTCAGAAAAGACTCTCTTCGCCAAGACTAGGCGTTCAATCTCCACGCAGTCAGCCTCAGAGAATCGTGATTTTGATGTTGAAAAGGGCCCTGTTCCAGCATATCCCTGCGACAGGGTAACCTCCACGGCGGAAAGGATGACATCCCCACCGGATCCGCAAACCACATCCTTCGTGGCCACGATAGAGCAATCAGAATGGCCGAAGCTCGCTCCTGTTTGATGTGTGCCACTACATGAGGTAGAAGTGGTAACGGTGGAAAAATGTAAGCTAGGCTGAACCCCCAAGGCACAGCTAAGGCATCTATCAGCTATGCCTGGGGATCCCTGGACCTCGACCCGTATCGGGGCAGCTTGCAATTGAGCCTGGACACCATGAGATCTATCTCCGGCACTCCCCACCTGAGACAAATCTCCGCAAACACTTCGGGGTGAAGAGACCATTCCCCCGGATAAAAGAAGAATTGCCTGCTGAGAAAGTCTGCTTCCCAGTCGACCACACCTGGAATGTGAATCGCTGAGAGCGAACAGCTTTGCGACTCCGCCCACTCCAAGATCCGAGACACCTCCCTCATACCCCCCTGATGGTTGATGTAAGCCACTGAGGTAATGTTGTCGGTCTGGAATCTGAACGACCCTAGAGGAGGCCATGCCTTCCGATCATTGTAGATTGCTCAGAGTTCCAGAATATTTATCGGAAGGAGAGACTCCTCCCCGGGACCATTTTCCTTGTGTCATTCTGGCAGCCCAAACGGTACCCCATCCTGCCAGACTTGTGTCCGTGGTCACAGGTCCCAGGACAGTCTCAAGAAGGATGTTCCCATGGACAGTTGCCCCGGACAGATCCACCAAGAGAGGTAGGTCCGAGTATCCATGGATATCTGCTGTGATAGATCTGAATGATCGCCGTTCCACTGTCTCAACATGCACAAATGAAGAGGTCTGAGATGGAACCTGGCGAATGGAATGACGTCTATGCTGGAAACCATGAGTCCGATCACCTCCATACACAGCCACAGAGGGGCTTGAGGAGGACCGAAAGGGCAAGACAAGAGGACACAATCTTCCTGCGTCGATGGTCTGTGAGAAATATTTTCATGGACATAGAGTCTATTATTGTGCCCAGGAACTCCACCCTGTTGCTGGGAACCAGGGAACTCTTTCCTGAGTTCATCTTCCAACCGTGAGATTGGAGCAAAAGAAGAAGATCCCTCGAATGATCCTCTGCAATACTGAGCGACGGCGCCTGGACTAGGATGTCGTCCAGATAGGGCGCAACAGGAATGCCTCTGGCTCTGGCCACTGCAAGCAGCGCCCCCAGAACCTTCATGAAGATTCTCAGGGCCGTCGCCAGATCAAAGGGGAGGGCCCAAACTGGAAGTGTTGGTCCAGAAACGCAAATCTTAGGAACTTGAAGTGGTCCGTGTAGATTGGCACATGAAGGTAAGCGTCCTTCAAGTCTATAGTTGTCATGAACTGTCCCTCTTGAACAAGGGGCAGAATAGATCTGATTGTTTCCATTTTGAATGATGTAACACTCAAACTTGTTTAAACCCTTTAGGTCCAGAATTGGCGGAACGTGCCCTCAAAAACGTTTGAATAGTACCCTCGACCCCTTTCTGCTAGGGGTACTGGTACAATAATGCAGAGAGAGGAGAGATCCCTCACACACTCTTGGAAAGCCTCTCTCTTTTCTGGTCTTGAAGACAGGTTTGACAGGATGAATCTGCCCCTGGGCGGATGGGATCTGAACCCTATCCTGTAACCCTGGGCGACAATCTCCAGAGCCCAAGGGTCCTGAACGTCCTGTAACCAGGCTTCTGAGAAGAGAGAATCTGATTTTGTCTCGGTGGACTTCATGCTCTGCTTAGACTTGTTCCAAGAATGAGCCGGCTTCCAAGTTCCCTTGGACTGGTCCGTTTTCGCGGCGGGCTGCCCGCGCTGGGCCTTGTCCAAACGAAAGGGACAAAAAGTAGAAGGCTTAGCCTTCTTATCCTGCGGTAGGAAAGCTCCCTTGCCTCCCGTAACCGTGGATATGATCCAATCCAATCCTGGACCGAACAGAATCTTTCCTTGAAAAGGCAGGGACAACAGCCTCGACTTTGAGGTCATGTCCGCAGACCAAGACTTAAGCCACAGAGCCCTTCGAGCTAAAACGGAAAAACCTGACAACTTAGCGTTCAGGCGAATAATTTGCATATTGGCATCACAGATGAAAGAATTGGCGATCGTCAGCGCCTTAAACTTATCCTGTATCTCGTCGATGGAAGTCTCACTCTCGACCATTTCACACAGGGAATCACACCAATATGTTGCAGCTTCGGAAACCGCAGCTACGGCCGCTGCCGGCTGAAAAACAAACACTGTGTGTTGAAACATCTTCCTTAACATGTTTTCCAACTTTTTATCCATGGGCTCTATAAATGACAAACTATCCCCGAGTAGAATAGTTGTCCGCTTCGCAAGCGTGGAGATAGCACCATCCACCTTAGGGACAGTACCCCACAGCTCAAGCTGAGAGTCCGGAATGGGGAACAGTTTCTTAAAGGAAGAAGGGAAAAAGGAAGAACCTAATCGCTCCCATTCATTCTTAATAATATTAGCCATCTTAACAGGAAGCGGGAAGGCCTGAGGCATCACCCTGTCTATATATACCTTATCAAGCTTAGGAATCGCAGGTTCCTCCGGAAGCTTTGGTTCCGGAACCTCCAGAGTAGCAAGCACTTGCTTCAGCAAAGAGTGCAAATTCTCTATCCTAAACCTAAAGTCAGGCTCCTTCACAGCTGGAGGTTTAGATGACACGGACTCCGACCCAGAAGAGGCCTCCTCCGAAGAGACGGAGTGGGCCTCGTCATATAACGCCTCTGATATTTCCCTGGGCCAGACCGCCGTGATACGCCCTGCGCTTACCAGAACGTGGTAAGGCATGGATCACTTTCAATACCACCGTTTGCAGTTGATCCGCCAACAAATCTCTCCCGCATTAGTAATGGTTGGACCCTGGGGCGCTGCATGTGCAATTGGAGATGAATGCAGGGAACGCACCTCACGGGACGGGGAAACCCTCAGAGGTGGATGGCTCAGTAGTACTAGACATCAGTTTACTTTTAGATATCGTAACTTTATTAAGGCATGTGGAACATAGATAAGCAGGCTGTTCTACAAGAACCTCCTCACAAACACAGGAATGAGACCTTGTTAAAGAGGGAAAACCCTCTAACGCGTCAGAGTCCTCCATAGCTTGCACTGTTATTACGGACTAGATTAACTCCTATGACGCAAGGCAAAGAATGACTGGGGGATGAGGGGAGTGGGGGAGGTATTTAAGTCTTTGGCTGGGGTGTCTATGCTTCCTCCTGGTGGCTAGGTTCATAATTCCCAACAGTAATGAATGAAGCCGTGGACTCTCCTCCCCTTTAGATGGAAATAAGGTTTAAGAAAAAAAAACGGAAAAAAAAACTCAAGTGTGTCATAACATTTAACCACAGAGCTCAATTAATAGTCGCATAGTCCGTTGCATCAAATAAAGGATTTTACCGTTCCCTTAGAAAATGTGAACTCCCTCTTAAGTCTCATACTGTGCTCATATGTTCTAAAAGATATAAAGTGTCAAAACCTGTCCATAATATGAATCCTTAGCTATAAGGATTACTATGTCCCAAAATGGACCCGCATGAGGATTAACCTCTTAAGTGCTGCTGTCCTTCAGTACCTAGAGGGCAAAGGCACTTACCTTACTTTTAACTGCTAAAAGCCACCACCACTCTTACTAAAGAGATTGACGTAGACACAGCTAAACCCCAATCCTTGCTTGCAGGGAAAAGTACCCATAAAATGATTAATATCTTCAGACACCAACTTCGCACATCCTCCATTGACAGAGGCAAAGAGAATGACTGGGGATTATCGGTAAGCAAAGTTACACTTAGCAGCTTTGATGGTGTGCCCTTTCTCTCCTCCTGTGGCCAGGAGTTGAATATCCCACTAGTAATTGGAATGACGTCCTGGACTCTCCATGCCATAGAAAGATAAATCTGTAAGCACAAGCCAGCTAATGCTAGTCTGTCCAATCCATAATGGACACAACTAGGAACAAGGGTAACTATGTTAGTTAGCTATATAGAGGTAAAAAAAAAAAAAAAAAAAAAAAAAAAAAAAAGGAGTGGTCAAATACGGTTAATTCCTTATCGAAGAGTCTCCCCTGGTATGCAAAGATAATATAATAAATTATAGTTTATATCTAGCTGTACATTTTTTGAATCATCAATACAAGTGTCAAATGAACAAAACCATAAAAGTAAGATAGATAAAGCATGTTTTATTTAAATCCAGCATGTAAGGAAATCAAATGGGGGGGGGGGCACATAAAGGAACTTAAACTTATCATTTCTTGGCAGATAGCTGTACCTAATCTTCCATTTTATGTTTGTAGTATTTAAAGGGACATGAAATCCATCATTTTTCTTTAATGGCTGAGACAGAGAATACAATTTAAAAATTCTAATTATTCTTCTTATTAAATTTGCTTCGTCCTCTTGTTATTCTTTGTTGAAGAGATATCTAGACAGGAAGCGTGCACTACATGACAGGCAGTAGTGCTGCCATCTAGTGCTCTTGCTAATGTATAACATTGTACAACTGCTGCAATCTAGTGCTCTTGCTAATGTATAACATTGTACAACTGCTGCCATATAGTGCTCTTGCTAATGTATAACATTGTAGCAAAACTGCTGCCATACAGTGCTGCAGACACATGCACGCTCCTGAGATAACCTCCCTGCTATTAAGCAAAGGATAACAAGAAACTAAACATTTTTATAATAGAAGTAAATTAAAAAGTTGTTTACAATTGTATGTTCTATCGGAATCATGAAAGAAAAATGTGGGGTTTTATTGTCCATTTAAAGCTCAATGTAGTGCCAGCTTTTGTTCCTGTTTTTTTTGTTTGCATATTTGTGGTATAGCTCTAGTACTGTTGCACCCAGTTTGTTCTAAGTTTAAATAGGGATGGAGAGGCGCTTAGCCTGGGAGCGCACGTTCCCGGGATGAGCGCTTCTCTCTTTTTGTTTATTGTTCTAAGTTTAGTTATTTTACTGGATATGCACCTAGTTTTACTCTGAAAGTGCTTTTAATACCGAAAAGCACCCAATGTATTGTGACAGCTCTTCCAGGAGCACAGGATATGAACCCAGCCCACTCTGAGAGAGCAGTGCGTTACCATGTTTTACATATATTTTCTAGGGAAATCACAAACTAGAGGAACCCTGGTATAGGAGGTGCTCTGAAGTGGCAGTTGGACTTATCTCATTGTGGGCAAAAGCTATAACTAATTCTCCATTTCATGTTTTTGTATATTAATCTTTTTTGTATGTGAGTGCTAGTTAGTGTCTTTATTGTGGGTGTTTGTGTTTATGTGTGTATGTATTATATATATATATATATATATATATATATATATATATATATATATATATATATATATATATATATATATATATATATATATATATATATATATATATATATATATATAAATAAATAAATAATACCGTCCCTTTATCACAGGATATACCCTCCCAAGGTCACCTGCCTGGGTGCAGTGATGTCTTAGATATCTCCAATATAAATAACTGCACTCTCAGGTCTTTCGTGAATGTGAGAACAACAAAAGTCTCTTTTTTATTGAAACGTTTTCAAGGAACAAGTCCCCGTCATCAGCATAACAAAATGACGGGGACTTGTTCCTTGAAAACGTTTCAATAAAAAAGAGAGACTTTTGTTGTTCTCACATTCACGAAAGACCTGAGAGTGCAGTTATTTATATTGGAGATATATATATATAGATATATATATATATATATATATATATATCTAAAGAAAAGTGAGAAAGAAAGCGCACAAAGGCACCTACATAGTGCAAATCAATTTAATTTAAACAATATTACAAGTGTATATTAAAACAGCTCCCCCGTAGGGTATCTACTCACAAGAGTTAACCTCAAACTTGTGAGGTATGTTTGAGCATGTAGTTTGAAAGATTCGCTCAGAACCGCTTGCTGTGAAAGTGCTTAGTCCAAAAAGTCAGGTCAAATCCAACCTGAATGCCGGGTATCGCTGTTTGTAACTCGAGATCTGAACAATTATTTCTCCCGGCCTCTTGTTCCACTCACATCCCTTTTGGTAGGAGTTTTTTTGGATCACAATCTCTCTTTAGCAAAATGGTCCGTGCAGATACAAACACAGCTGATCGCTGTTCCACAAAGTCAGGTCTGTCTTTGTGGAACAGCGATCAGCTGTGTTTGTATCTGCACGGACCATTTTGCTAAAGAGAGATTGTGATCCAAAAAAACTCCTACCAAAAGGGATGTGAGTGGAACAAGAGGCCGGGAGAAATAATTGTTCAGATCTCGAGTTACAAACAGCGATACCCGGCATTCAGGTTGGATTTGACCTGACTTTTTGGACTAAGCACTTTCACAGCAAGCGGTTCTGAGCGAATCTTTCAAACTACATGCTCAAACATACCTCACAAGTTTGAGGTTAACTCTTGTGAGTAGATACCCTACGGGGGAGCTGTTTTAATATACACTTGTAATATTGTTTAAATTAAATTGATTTGCACTATGTAGGTGCCTTTGTGCGCTTTCTTTCTCACTTTTCTTTAGATTTCTACCTTACTCCGTGAGATTCCGGAGGATTAATAAGACACAGCAGCCGACACCTACAATTGATCTGCACTATTACGTGGGATCCAACTAATTTATCCTTTTTTGTGATTTATAATCTTAGCATTACATATTTTATTCTGTTGGATATTTTAATGAATCAATATTATTTGATTATTTGAATGTTTTGATTTTGGTATTATCCAGATATTTATATTGTATTTTAAAAAAAAGGGTTTATTTAGAGCGCAGTTCTGTGTTTTGAAAGAGAGGTTTTTTTAACCCTTTGACATACACGCCTTTTTTGTTTCATATATATATATATATATATATATATATATATATATATATATATATATATATGCATGTTTATATATATATATATATATATATATATATATATATATATATATATATATATATATATATATATATATATATATATAACATGCATATATATATATATATATATATATATATATATATATATATATATATATATAACATGCATATATATATATATATATATATATATATATATATATATATATATATATATGTATGTATGTATAAACACACACCCATACACACACTGTATATTATTCATGATTAAGATTTTGATTCATAATCAGGGTGACTTGAAGGAGAATATTTTTATTACGATGTGTCAGCTATTTAAAAACAAATACAAATAACTGAGCTTATGTATGTGCTTGGCGGTGTAAGGAAATGCCTCAGACATATGTGCTTTGTTTGACTGTCTAACTAAAATAAAAGCTTGAAATAAGAAGCGTAAAAAAAAAAAAAAAGTAAGATAGATAAAGTTAGTATAAAGCCTGTAGAAAAAAATAAATAAAAACAAGTTATATGACAGAAAAAAATAGGCCTCAATAAAATAAAAAAACTTAAATTATGCTTACCTGATAATTTTCTTTTCTTCAGATGGAAAGAGTCCACAGCTGCATTCATTACTTTTGGGAAATAAGAACCTGGCCACCAGGAGGAGGCAAAGACACCCCAGCCATAGGGCTTAAATACTCCTACTTCCCCTCATCCCACAGACATTCTGCCGAGGAACAAGGAACAGTAGAAGAAATACCAGGGTGAAAAGGTGCCAGAAGAATGCAAAATAAGAGAGACTTCCCACAGAACAAATATGGGTGGGGAGCTGTAGACTCTTTCCATCTGAAAAGAAAATTATTAGGTAAGCAAAATGTAAGTTTTTCTTCATAAATGGAAAGAGTTCACAGCTGCATTCATTACTTTTGAGAAAACAATACCCAAGCTATAGAGAACACAATGTAAAAACGGGAGGGTACAATAAGCGGGCACATTCTGAGGGCACCAGGCCTGAAAAAACACACAACCCAACCAAACCCTGCTTCGTCGAAGTCGGGCAAAAAAACTAGAAGGAAAAGGCCCAAAGGACATTGATCCGCAGATAGTCCAAAGGCTTAACTAGAGACCGCAAAGCAGATTTACTGAGCCAACACTCCTCCAGGAGAACCGTCGCCTAGCAGTCGATCCCCACACAACCCTTACTAGTACAGTACCAAAATCCCCAAAAGGGAGAGGACAAGGGTGAACCAAAGGGATACCCAAAAGGTACAGCAAAATCCAATAACGGAAAGCCCCCTTCAAAAGAAGGCCAAGTCCACAGAGACCCGAATGGATCCTGAGAACAAGGGGAGACGCCGCCCAAACCACAAGGAGCAATCGGGCATCACCAAGGAGAAGAAACATCTCCCAAATATCGGAGAACAGCACCTAAAAGACAGCTGAAGACAAAGTCCTCAAAACGTCAGAGACTGAGCAAACAGAAAAATTACAAGTAGCAAACTCAGAAGATAACAAGATAACAGTAACAAGCTGCCATCCGTAGGAAGACAAAGAGAAAACACTTTCCGTAAGGAAAAAGCGGCCGAACAAACTAGCAGATTGCCCAACCTCCAAGGAAGAGGACACACTCCAGGCAATCCAGGCCGCCAGATATACTCACAGATCTCAAAGGGGAAGAGGCACAGAACTTCTAACAAAAAGGTCCACTGGCACCCCCAAGACCTGAGGATAAACAACAGATCTCAGATCCTACACCTAGCCGGACCAGCCCAAGCAACAGCAGATCTGAAAGCAAGGGAACAGAAAGGAACCCCAAGACCGGCCCTCAAAAGGGCGGAAAAAACATAATTTATGCTTACCTGATAAATTTATTTCTCTTGTAGTATATCCAGTCCATGGATCATCCATTACTTGTGGGATATTCTCCTTCCCAACAGGAAGTTGCAAGAGGATCACCCACAGCAGAGCTGCTATATAGCTCCTCCCCTCACTGCCATATCCAGTCATTCGACCGAAACAAGACGAGAAAGGAGAAACTATAGGGTGCAGTGGTGACTGTAGTTTAATTAAAATTTAGACCTGCCTTAAAAGGACAGGGCGGGCCGTGGACTGGATACACTACAAGAGAAATTTATCAGGTAAGCATAAATTATGTTTTCTCTTGTTAAGTGTATCCAGTCCACGGATCATCCATTACTTGTGGGATACCAATACCAAAGCTAAAGTACACGGATGATGGGAGGGACAAGGCAGGAACTTAAACGGAAGGAACCAGTGCATGTAGAACCTCTCTCCCAAAAACAGCCTCCGAAGAAGCAAAAGTGTAAAATTTGTAAAATTTTGAAAAAGTGTGAAGCGAAGACCAAGTCGCAGCCTTGCAAATCTGTTCAACAGAGGCCTCATTTTTAAAGGCCCAGGTGGAAGCCACAGCTCTAGTAGATGAGCTGTAATCATTTCAGGGGGCTGCTGTCCAGCAGTCTCATAGGCTAAGCGTATTATGCTCTAAAGCCAAAAGGAGAGAGAGGTTGCCGAAGCTTTTGACCTCACCTTTGTCCAGAGTAAACGACAAACAGGGCAGATGTTTGACGAAAATCTTTAGTAGCCTGTAAGTAAAACTTTAAGGCACAGACTACGTCCAGATTATGCAAAAGACGTTCCTTCTTTGAAGAAGGATTAGGACACAATGATGGAACAACAATCTCTTGATTGATATTCCTGTTAGAAACCACCTTAGGTAAAAACCCAGGTTTGGTACGCAGAACTACCTTGTCTGAATGAAAAATCAGATAAGGAGAATCACAATGTAAGGCAGATAACTCAGAGACTCTTTGAGCCGAGGAAATAGCCATCAAAAACAGAACTTTCCAAGATAAAAGTTTAATATCAATGGAATGAAGGGGTTCAAACGGAACTCCTTGTAGAACTTTAAGAACCAAGTTTAAGCTCCACGGGGGAGCAACAGTTTTAAACACAGGCTTAATTCTAACCAAAGCCTGACAAAATGCCTGGACGTCTGGAACCTCAGCCAGACGCTTGTGCAAAAGAATAGACAGCAGATAGCAGAAATCTGTCCTTTTAAAGGACTAGCTGATAATCCTTTGTCCAAACCCTCTTGGAGAAAGGACAATATCCTAGGAATCCTAACCTTACTCCATGAGTAATTCTTGGATTCACACCAATAAAGATATTTACGCCATATCTTATGGTAGATTTTCCTGGTGACAGGCTTTCGTGCCTGTATTAAGGTATCAATGACTGACTCGGAGAAGCCACGTCTTGATAGAATCAAGCGTTCAATCTCCATGCAGTCAGTCTCAGAGAAATTAGATTTGGATGATTGAAAGGACCTTGTATTAGAAGGTCCTGCCTCAGAGGCAGAGACCATGGTGGAAAAGATGACATGTCCACTAGGTCTGCATACCAGGTCCTGCGCGGCCACGCAGGCGCTATCAGAATCACCGATGCTCTCTCCTGCTTGATCTTGGCAATCAGTCGAGGGAGCAGAGGAAACGGTGGAAACACATAAGCCAGATTGAAGAACCAATGAGCTGCTAGAGCATCTATCAGCGTCGCTCCCGGGTCCCTGGACCTGGATCCGTAACTAGGAAGCTTGGCGTTCTGGCGAGATGCCATGAGATCCAGTTCTGGTTTGCCCCAACGATGGACCAGTTGAGCAAACACCTCCGGATGGAATTCCCACTCCCCCGGATGAAAAGTCTGACGACTTAGAAAATCCGCCTCCCAGTTCTCCATGCCTGGGATGTGGATCGCTGACAGGTGGCAAGAGTGAGACTCTGCCCAGCGAATTATCTTTGAGACTTCTAACATCACTAGGGAACTCCTTGTTCCCCCTTGATGGTTGATGTAAGTCACAGTCGTGATGTCCGACTGAAATCTGATGAACCTCAGTGTTGCTAACTGAGGCCAAGCTAGAAGAGCATTGAATATTGCTCTTAACTCCAGAATATTTATTGGGAGGAGTTTCTCCTCCTGAGTCCACGATCCCTGAGCCTTCAGGGAGTTCCAGACTGCGCCCCAACCTAGAAGGCTGGCATCTGTTGTTACAATCGTCCAATCTGGCCTGCGAAAGGTCATACCCTTGGACAGATGGACCCGAGATAGCCACCAGAGAAGAGAATCTCTGGTCTCTTGATCCAGATTTAGTAGAGGGGACAAATCTGAGTAATCCCCATTCCACTGACCTAGCATGCATAATTGCAGCGGTCTGAGATGCAGGCGCGCAAATGGCACTATGTCCATTGCCGCTACCATTAAGCCGATTACTTCCATGCACTGAGCCACTGACGGGCGTGGAATGGAATGAAGGACACGGCAAGCATTTAGAAGTTTTGATAACCTGGACTCCGTCAGGTAAATTTTCATCTCTACAGAATCTATAAGAGTCCCTAGGAAGGAGACTCTTGTGAGTGGTGATAGAGAACTCTTTTCCACGTTCACTTTCCACCCATGCGACCTCAGAAATGCCAGAACTATCTCTGTATGAGACTTGGCAATTTGAAAGCTTGACGCCTGTATCAAGATGTCGTCTAGATACGGAGCCATCGCTATGCCTCGCGGTCTTAGAACCGCCAGAAGTGAGCCCAGAACCTTTGTAAAAATTCTCGGGGCAGTAGCCAACCCGAAGGGAAGAGCTACAAATTGGTAATGCCTGTCTAGAAAGGCAAACCTTAGGAATCGATGATGATCTTTGTGAATCGGTATGTGAAGGTAGGCATCCTTTAAGTCCACTGTGGTCATGTACTGACCCTCTTGGATCATGGGTAGGATGGTCCGAATAGTTTCCATTTTGAATGATGGAACTCTGAGGAATTTGTTTAAGATCTTTAGATCCAAGATTGGTCTGAAGGTTCCCTCTTTCTTGGGAACCACAAACAGATTTGAATAAAATCCCTGTCCTTGTTCCGTCCGCGGAACTGGATGGATCACTCCCATTACTAGGAGGTCTTGCACACAGCTTAGAAATGCCTCTTTCTTTATCTGGTTTGCTGATAACCTTGAAAGATGAAATCTCCCTTGTGGAGGAGAAGCTTTGAAGTCCAGAAGATATCCCTGAGATATGATCTCCAACGCCCAGGGATCCTGAACATCTCTTGCCCACGCCTGGGCGAAGAGAGAAAGTCTGCCCCCCACTAGATCCGTTTCCGGATAGGGGGCCGTTCCTTCATGCTGTCTTGGGGGCAGCAGCAGGCATTCTGGCCTGCTTGCCCTTGTTCCAGGACTGGTTAGGTTTCCAGGCCTGTCTGGAATGAGCAACAGTTCCCTCTTATTTTGAAGCGGAGGAAGTTGATGCTGCTCCTGCCTTGAAATTTCGAAAGGCACGAAAATTAGACTGTTTGGCCTTTGATTTGGCCCTGTCCTGAGGAAGGGTATGACCCTTGCCTGCAGTAATGTCAGCAATAATTTCCTTCAAGCCAGGCCCGAATAAGGTCTGCCCCTTGAAAGGAATGTTGAGTAATTTAGACTTTGAAGTCACGTCAGCTGACCAGGATTTAAGCCATAGCGCCCTACGCGCCTGGGTGGCGAATCCGGAATTCTTAGCCGTTAGTTTAGTCAAATGAACAATGGCATCAGAAACAAATGAGTTAGCTAGCTTAAGCGTTCTAAGCTTGTCAATAATTTCATTCAATGGAGCTGTATGGATGGCCTCAAACCAGAATGCCGCCGCAGCAGTGACAGGTGCAATGCATGCAAGGGGCTGTAAAATAAAACCTTGTTGAATAAACATTTTCTTAAGGTAACCCTCCAATTTTTTATCCATTGGATCTGAAAAAGCACAACTGTCCTCAACCGGGATAGTGGTACGCTTTGCTAAAGTAGAAACTGCTCCCTCCACCTTAGGGACCGTCTGCCATAAGTCCCGTGTAGTGGCGTCTATTGGAAACATTTTTCTAAATATAGGAGGTGGGGAAAAGGGCACACCGGGTCTATCCCACTCCTTGCTAATAATTTCTGTAAGCCTTTTAGGTATAGGAAAAACGTCAGTACACCGCATAGTATCTATCCAGCCTACACAATTGTGTTACAGTCATTCAGAACAGCTAATACCTCCCCAAGCAATACACAGAGGTTCTCAAGCTTAAATTTAAAATTAGAAATCTCTGAATCAGGTTTCCCCGAGTCAGAGATGTCACCCACAGACTGAAGCTCTCCGTCCTCATGTTCTGCATACTGTGCCGCAGTATCAGACATGGCTCTAACAGCATTTGCACGCTCTGTATCTCTCCTAACCCCAGAGCTATCGCGCTTGCCTCTTAATTTAGGCAATCTAGATAATACCTCTGACAGGGTATTATTCATGATTGCAGCCATGTCCTGCAAGGTAATCGCTATGGGCGTCCCTGATGTAATTGGCGCCATATTAGCGTGTGTGTCCTGGGCGGGAAGGCGAAGGGTCTGACACGTGGGGAGAGTTAGTCGGCATAATTTCCCCCTCGACAGAACCCTCTGGTGATAATTCTTTTATAGATAAAGACTGATCTTTACTGTTTAAGGTGAAATCAATACATTTAGTACACATTCTCCTATGGGGCTCCACCATGGCTTTCAAACATAATGAACAAGTAGGTTCCTCTGTGTCACACATGTTTAAACAGACTAGCAAGCTTGGAAAACACTTTAAAACAAGTTTACAAGCAATATAAAAAAACGTTACTGCGCCTTTAAAAAACACAAATTTTCTCCAATTTTGAAATAACAGTGAAAAAATGCAGTTACACTAACGAAATTTTTACAGTGTATGTAATAAGTTAGCAGAGCATTGCACCCACTTGCAAATGGATGATTAACCCCTTAATACCAAAAAACGGAACAAAAAATGACAAAAACGTTTTTTAAACAGTCACAACAACTGCCACAGCTCTACTGTGGCTTTTTACCTCCCTCAATACGACTTTTGAAGCCTTTTGAGCCCTCCAGAGAAGTCCTGGATTATGCAGGAAGAAGCTGGATGTCTGTGTCTGTAATTTTTGCTGCGCAAAAAAACCCGCTAAAATAGGCCTCTCCCACTTATATTACAACAGTGGGAAGCCTCAGGGAACTGTTTCTAGGCAAAATTCAAGCCAGCCATGTGGAAAAAACTAGGCCCCAATAAGTTTTATCACCAAACATATGTAAAAAACGATTAAACATGCCAGCAAACGTTTTAAAATACACTTTTATAAGAGTATGTATCTCTATTAATAAGTCTGATACCAGTCGCTATCACTGCATTTAAGGCTTTACTTACATTACTTCGGTATCAGCAGCATTTTCTAGCAAATTCCATCCCTAGAAAAATATTAACTGCACATACCTTATTGCAGGAAAACCTGCCCGCTATTCCCCCTCTGAAGTTACCTCACTCCTCAGAATATGTGAGAACAGCAAAGGATCTTAGTTACTTCTGCTAAGATCATAGAAAACGCAGGCAGATTCTTCTTCTAAATACTGCCTGAGATAAACAGTAAACTCCGGTACCATTTAAAAATAAACTTTTGATTGAAGAAATAAACTAAGTATAAAACACCACAGTCCTCTCACGACCTCCATCTTAGTTGAGAGTTGCAAGAGAATGACTGGATATGGCAGTGAGGGGAGGAGCTATATAGCAGCTCTGCTGTGGGTGATCCTCTTGCAACTTCCTGTTGAGAAGGAGAATATCCCACAAGTAATGGATGATCCGTGGACTGGATACACTTAACAAGAGAAATGGACACAGCCACTTCAACCTAAAGATAATTGAGCAGGCGTTAGACCCAAATAGATCTAGCAAAGCCACCCGACTAAGCCTCAATGAGGAGACAACAGCTCACCAGATGGAAAGGAACAACTCCAAAAGCAGCCAAATCCCCGAACCTCCCGAACACAGGAGAGGCACCTAAAAAAAGGAACTACATCTCTGTAAGGAGGACAATGAGCCCCCTGAAGAGGAGAGTGTCGATAAACACCTGCCCATAAGACAGGAAGTTGTAAAAAGAACAGAGAAGACACAAGGCCACGTCACTGACGAACACGGAAAGAACACCTTAAAACACCATTGTGTTAGCACACATACCAGGCGCAAAAGTGACAGCTGAGCAACTACAAACCTTCCGTTTGCTAGGCCAGAAAGCCCACCATCAGGTCACATTAGTTGGCTGTCCCAAGGGAACCGTATCGTCCGGCACAAGACAAGCCCCAAGAAGCCCCAGCTCTCAGTAAATCTGGCCAAGTTGTAAAACAGAACAGCCAGAACAAGGGCTAAGCCCAAGTACCGCGGAAACTGTAACCCCCAGGCCAGTCCTAGGAACATAAAGGTCTGGTAACATCCCACAGCGGGATCCACAAAGAAAAAACGCAGAGTAAAACCCTCGACAACCAGAAGATCAGGACAAGAAGCCAGGGCCCCACAAATGTTTATATCAAACAATCTTCCAGGAACATAAATACCTCGTCTGATATAAAAAACAGACCTCCCAGGGAAAAATCCAGAATAACCCGGATAACAAGAGCAAGAAGCCCTTGCACGTCCCGACCCAAAAGGGAAGAGACCACCCCTTGCAGGAGCCCAACATTCCAAAGAGCCAAGGCCAATAAAAGGATACTAGAGCTAACAGACGTCCAAGCAACATTAACATGATTGTGCTTGAAAAGTACGACTTATCCCCCTTAAAGGGACAGTCTACACCAGAATTTTTATTGTTTTAAAAGATAGATAATCCCTTTATTACTTATTCCCCAGTTTTGCATAACCAACACAGTTATATTAATATACTTTTAACCTCTGTGATTATCTTGTATCTAAGCCTCTGCAAACTGTCCCTTTATTTCAGTTCTTTTGACAGACTTGCAGTTTAGCCAATCAGTGCCTGCTCCCAGATAACTTCACGTGCACGAGCACAGTGTTATCTATATGAAATACATGAACTAACACCCTCTAGTGGTGAAAAACTGTTAAAATGCATTCTGAAAAGAGGTGGCCTTCAAGGTCTAAGACATTAGCATATGAACCTCCTAGGTTAAGCTTTCAACTAAGAATACCAAGAGAACAAAGCAAAATTGGTGATAAAAGTAAATTGAAAAATTGTTTAAAATTACATGCTCTATCTGAATCATGAAAGTTTATTTTAGCCTAGACTGTCCCTTTAAGGGACAAAAGGCGCTGCTCATTTTATCAACCTTGAAAGGAGGAAGGCTGAGTAGACCTCGCTGGGGGTCGAATTAGCAACCCTTAGTTTGCTACAGTACAGAGTAGTCACAGAGCAGTAGTATGCTGAGCTAGCTGTCCAGCTAGCCACAAGCTCCATACACAAGGAAAACAGAGAGGACAAGTCACCCGAACAGAGCAACATCAATCCTCCATATCACCTCAGATTCGAAATCAGAGGACAGTAAAACATGGGCTTGATTGCCACCTGGATGGCAATACCGAACTCTACAAGTGGAAAACCAGTAGGATTTCTTCCATCTCAAGAAGAAGGAGATGCAGAGCATTCCCAACACCGGGGAAGGACCCCTAACTGGAGCCCAAAAAGACCTCAATGTCTAATGTCCCGAAAAAGGAACATCTAACTCCCGAAGGGATCCAAGTCCCCCGAAGGTGACCCATCCACAAGGAGAAAGAGACAAAGTCCAAGAAGGTAACAATGAAGAAGACAACCACTAAAGGAACAAGTCCAAAAAGGACAATTTCCTAAAGACACACCGCCCTGACCGGCGGAAAAGAGGCGCTACACCCTCTATTTTCCCCACCATGTGGGAAGGAATACTCTAGGTTCTGAGGGTATCAGAAGCAACAGAGTGATGCAGCAAAATTCACTGACCCAGTCACAAGAGAGATGGCTTATTAGGACTGAAACAATCCTGAGAGCCGCATGGACCCGCAAGTCCTCTTGAGAATGCTTAGCTGAAACTTGTAAAACAAATAACAAGAAAACTAAATTTATGCTTACCTGATAAATTTATTTCTCTTGTGGTGTATCCAGTCCACGGATTCATCCATTACTTGGGGGGATATTCTCCTTCCCAACAGGAAGCTGCAAGAGGATCACCCACAGCAGAGCCGTCTATATAGCTCCTCCCCTAACTGCCACCTCCAGTCATTCGACCGAAGACAAGCAAGAGAAAGGAGAAACTATAGGGTGCAGTGGTGACTGCAGTTTAAAAATAAAAAACACCTGCCTTAAAATGACAGGGCGGGCCGTGGACTGGATACACCACAAGAGAAATTTATCAGGTAAGCATAAATTTTGTTTTCTCTTGTAAGGTGTATCCAGTCCACTACTTGTGGGATACCAATACCAAAGCTATAGGACACGGATGAAGGGAGGGACAAGGCAGGCGCTTAAACGGAAGGCACCACTGCCTGTAAGACCTTTCTCCCAAAAATAGCCTCCGAAGAAGCAAAAGTATCGAATTTGTAGAATTTAGAAAAAGTATGAAGCGAAGACCAAGTCGCCGCCTTACAAATCTGTTCAACAGAAGCCTCATTTTTAAAAGCCCATGTGGAAGCCACCGCTCTAGTGGAATGAGCTGTAATTCTTTCAGGAGGCTGCTGGCCAGCAGTCTCATAAGCTAAGCGGATTATACTTCTTAACCAAAAAGAAAGAGAAGTTGCTGAAGCCTTTTGGCATCTTCTCTGTCCAGAGTAGACAACAAACAATGCCGATGTTTGACAAAAATCCTTAGTAGCTTGTAAATAAAACTTTAAAGCACGAACCACGTCAAGATTATGTAATAGACGTTCCTTCTTTGAAGAAGGATTAGGACACAGTGACGGAACAACAATCTCCTGATTGATATTCTTATTAGATACCACCTTAGGAAGAAACCCAGGTTTGGTACGCAAAACTACCTTATCTGCATGGAAGAACAGATAAGGGGAATCACACTGTAAGGCAGATAACTCTGAAACTCTTCGAGCCGAAGAGATAGCTACCAAAAACAGAACTTTCCAAGATAAAAGCTTGATATCTATGGAATGCAGAGGTTCAAACGGAACCCCTTGAAGAACTTTAAGAACTAAATTTAAACTCCATGGCAGAGCAACAGGTTTAAACACAGGCTTGATTCTAACTAAAGCCTGACAAAATGCCTGAACGTCTGGAACATCCGCCAGACGCTTGTGCAAAAGAATAGACAGAGCAGAAATCTGTCCCTTTAAGGAACTAGCTGACAATCCCTTCTCCAATCCTTCTTGGAGAAAAGATAATATCCTGGGAATCCTGACTTTACTCCATGAGTAACCCTTGGATTCACACTAATGAAGATATTTACACCATATCTTATGATAGATTTTCCTGGTGACAGGCTTTCGAGCCTGAATTAAGGTATCAATGACCGACTCGGAGAAACCACGTTTTGATAAAATCAAGTGTTCAATCTCCAAGCAGTCAGACGCAGAGAAATTAGATTTGGATGGTTGAAAGGACCCTGAAGTAGAAGGTCCTGCCTCAGCGGCAGAGTCCATGGTGGAAGGGATGACATGTCCATCAGGTGCTATCAAAATCACCGAAGTTCTCTCCTGCTTGATCTTGGCAATCAGACAAGGGAGCAGAGGAAACGTTGGAAACACATAAGCCAGGTTGAAGGACCAAGGCGCTGCTAGAGCATCTATCAGCGCTGCCTTGGGATCCCTGGACCTGGATCCGTAACAAGGAAGTTTGGCGTTTTGATGAGACGCCATGAGATCCAGTTCTGGTTTGCCCCAAAGTTGAATCAACTGTGCAAACACCTCCGGATGGAGTTCCCACTCCCCCGGATGAAAAGTCTGTCGACTTAGAAAATCCGCCTCCCAGTTATCTACTCCTGGGATATGGATAGCTGATAGATGGCAAGAGTGAACCTCTGCCCATAGAATTATTTTTGAAACCTCCAACATTGCTAGGGAACTCCTTGTTCCCCCTTGATGGTTGATGTAGGCTACAGTCGTGATATTGTCCGACTGAAATCTGATGAACCCGAGGCCAAGCCTGAAGAGCATTGAATATCGCTCTTAGTTATAGAATGTTTATGGGAAGGAGTGCCTCCTCCTGAGTCCACGAGCCCTGAGGCCTCAGGGAGTTCCAGACTGCACCCCAGCCCAGAAGGCTGGCATCTGTCGTTACTATTGTCCAATCTGGCCTGTGGAAGGTCATACCCTTGGACAGATGGACCCGAGATAGCCACCAGAGAAGAGAATCTCTGGTCTCTTGATCCAGATTTAGTAGAGGGGACAAATCTGTGTAATCCCCATTCCACTGACTGAGCATGCAGAGTTGCAGCGGTCTGAGATGTAGGCGGGCAAACGGCACTATGTCCATTGCCGCTACCATTAAGCCGATTACTTCCATACACTGAGCCACTGAAGGGCGAGAAGTAGAATAAAGAACACGGCAGGAAATTAGAAGTTTTGACAACCTGGCCTCTGTCTGATAGATTCTGTAGAAATGAAGATTTACCTGAGTTCCTAGGAAGGAAACTCTTGTGAGAGGGGATAGAGAACTCTTTACTTCGTTCACTTTCCACCCATGAGACCTCAGGAATGCCAGCACAATGTCCGTATCCGTGTCCTGGCGATTTGAAAATTTGACGCCTGTATCAGAATGTCGTCTAGGTAAGGGGCTACTGCTATACCCCGCGGTCTTAGGACCGCTAGGAGTGACCCTAGAACCTTCGTAAAGATTCTTGGTGCCGTAGCTAACCCAAAGGGAAGAGCCACAAACTGGTAATGCCTGTCTAGGAAGGCGAACCTGAGAAACCGATGATGATCTCTGTGTATAAGCATCCTTTAAGTCCACGGTAGTCATATATTGACCCTCCTGGATCATAGGTAGGATGGTTCGACTAGTCTCAATCTTGAAGGATGGGACCCTGAGAAATTTGTTTAGGATCTTGAGATCTAAGATTGGTCTGAAAGTTCCCTCTTTCTTGGGAACTACAAACAGATTTGAATAGAAGCCTTGCCCCTGTTTCTCCTTTGGAACTGGGTGGATCACTCCCATAACTAGGAGGTCTTGAACACAATGTAAGAATGCCTCTCTCTTTATCTGGATTGCAGATAATTGTGAGAGATGAAATCTCCCTTTTGGGGAAGAAGCTTTGAAGTCCAGAAGATATCCCTGGGACACAATTTCCAATGCCCAGGGATCCTGGACATCTCTTGCCCAAGCCTGGGCGAAGAGAGAAAGTCTGCCCCCTACTAGATCCGTTTCCGGATCGGGGGCTGATCTTTCATGCTGTCTTAGAGGCAGCAGCAGGTTTTTTGGCCTGCTTTCCTTTGTTCCAAGCCTGGTTAGGTCTCCAGACTGGCATGGACTGGGCAAAATTTCCCTCTTGTTTAGTATTAGAGGAAGTTGAAGCTGCGCCACTCTTGAAATTTTGAAAGGAACGAAAATTAGTCTGTTTGGTCCTTAATTTGTTGGACCTATCCTGAGGAAGGGCGTAACCTTTTCCTCCAGTAATATCAGAAATGATCTCCTTCAGTCCAGGCCCGAATAGGGTCTGCCCCTTGAAGGGAATATTGAGAAGCTTAGACTTTGAAGTAACGTCAGCTGACCAGGATTTAAGCCATAGCGCCCTACGCGCCTGAATAGCAAAACCTGAGTTTTTAGCCGTTAGCTTGGTTAAATGAACAACGGCCTCAGAAACAAATGAATTGGCTAGCTTAAGAGCTTTAAGCTTGTCAAGGATATCATTCAATGGGGTTTCTACCTGTAGAGCCTCTTCTAGAGACTCAAACCAGAAGCCGCAGCAGCAGTGACAGGGGCAATGCATGCAAGGGGCTGGAGAATAAAGCCTTGTTGAATAAACATTTTCTTAAGGTAACCCTCTAATTTTTTATCCATTGGATCTAGAAAAGCACAACTGTCCTCGACAGGGATAGTTGTACGCTTCGCTAGGGTAGAGACTGCTCCCTCCACCTTAGGGACCGTTTGCCACAAGTCCCGTGTAGCGGCATCTATAGGGAACATCTTTTTAAAAACAGGAGGGGGAGAGAACGGTACACCTGGTCTATCCCATTCCTTAGTAATAATTTCTGAAAACCTCTTAGGTATTGGAAAAACATCAGTGTAAATAGGCACTGCATAGTATTTATCCAACTTACACAATTTCTCTGGGACTACAATGGCGTCACAGTCATCCAGAGTTGCTAAAACCTCCCTGAGCAACATGCGGAGGTGTTCAAGCTGAAATTTAAATGTAGACATATCAGAATCAGGTTGAAGTGTCTTCCATGAGTCAGAAAAATCACCCACAGATAGAAGCTCTCTTGCTTCGGCTTCTGTACATTGTGAGGGTATATCAGACATAGCTACTAAAGCGTCAGAGAGCTCTGTATTTGTTTTAGCCCCAGAGCTGTCTCGCTTTCCTTGTAACCCTGGCAGTTTGGACAATACCTCTGTAAGGGTATGATTCATAACTGCCGCCATGTCTTGTAAAGTATACGCAATGGGCGCACTAGCTGTATTTGGTGTCCCTTGAGCGGGAGTTATAGGCTCTGACACGTGGGGAGAGTTAGTCAGCATAACTTCCCCCTTGTCAATTTCCTCTGAAATATAAAACAGAATATAAAAAACGGTACTGTGCCTTTAAGGGAAAAAAACAAACACAAAAACTGCAAAACAGTGAAAAAAAGCAGTTAACTCTACGAAATTTTTACAGTGTGTATAATAGACTAAAATAGCATTGCACCCACTTGCAAATGGATGATTAACCCCTCAGGCTAAAAAACGAAGCAAAAAAACTGTAAAACCGTTATAACAGTCACAAGAAAACTGCCACAGCCCTACTGTGGCTCCTACCGTCCCATAAAACGACTTTTGTAGGCACAAAAACCCCTTACAGAGGTCCAATATGTCAGGGGACTCCTTCAGGAAAGCTGGATGTCTCAGAATGTAAAAACTACTGCGCAATTAGAGCATGAAAATAGGCCCCTCCCACCATGCACTCAAAGTGAAAGGGCCATAAATAACTACTCCTAGGAGAAATCTAGTCAGCCATGTGGAAAACTAGGCCCCAATAAAGATTTATCACCCTCAGTAAAAAACGTTCTTTATATATTATGCAAACGTTTTACATACTAAGCCATAAGAGCAAGTAACATGAATATTACCCTTTACTGCAAGCATGATGCCAGTCGTTTGATAAATCACTGCAATCAGGCTTACCTTAAATATATCAGGTACTGTCAGCATTTTCTAGACATTATCATCTCTCTAGAAAAAAATATACTGCACATACCTCAGAGCAGTTAATTCTGCAGGCCGTTCCCCCAGCTGAAGTTTCCCCATATTCTTCAGTTATGTGTGAGAACAGCAGTGGACCTTAGTTACAACCTGCTAAGATCATCAAAAACCTCAGGCAAAACTCTTCTTCTAATTTCTGCCTGAGGTAAAAACAGTACAACGCCGGTACCGTTTAAAAATAACAAACTTTTGATTGAAGATAAACTACACTAATTCACATCTCTCTTGATACTTCCTTTCTTGTCGAGAGCTGCAAGAGAATGACTGGGGGTGGCAGTTAGGGAAGGAGCTATATAGACAGCTCTGCTGTGGGTGATCCTCTTGCAGCTTCCTGTTGGGAAGGAGAATATCCCACAAGTAATGGATGAATCCGTGGACTGGATACACCTTACAAGAGAAACATAAATAATGTTGAAAGCACTCGGCACCCCAACTGACCAGCAAGGTATAATAGGCGCCACGTGTCTGAATAAGCAGCGAGACAGAAAATCTGAATGCAAGCAGGACCAGCCTGCATCCATGGTCATAAATGCCAAGCTGGCTAAATCCGCCCTCAGAGCGGGAGGAAGAAAAAAAACAGACAAACATGGGACTAACGTGTCCTGAACAACTTCCGTAGAAGCAAACAGCGAGTATCAATCCCAGAGAAACTTCCTGCAGGAAACATAGTATGAAAAATAAAATTCATCCTAACCGGATAAAACAAAAGACAGGCAACCCTAGGTTTAACGCCCAAGAAGAACAGATACATCCGCAGGACCAGCCTAACGGAAACCCTGTTCTTCTAACAAAACTGGGAAGGATCTCGATAAGGCTTATAGGAGAATACCTCATCCCCCCATGTCTAACGAGGTGAGCTATTCGAAGGAGGAGACTGATGATTCCAATAACCGAGAAGGGTAGGGTCCCCAAACAGCTCAAAAACGTGTCTGAGTAGAACACGAAGGCAAACCAGTTTGTAACGAAAGGCACAACACACAGGAGCAGTTACAACCGCAGGGAACTGCACATGCCCTCCCGTGGCCGAGAGACCCGGGGCAATCGAGCACAAACACAATCGCAAATAAACATCTGGACTTTGTAGACGCGCAAGCGCCAAAAGCATGTAAAAGCAAAAATGTGCCACAACCTCTGGGGGGAACAATCCTGGGTTACCCGCATGTGTAGTAGTAGGGAGCGGTAGGGAACTTGCCTCCCGGAGGACAGGCCCCCCGGGTGGATGGCTCAGCAGTCCCTTAAATCCCTGAGCCAGAGGAACAAGGCGCTCTAGAACGGCCTAAAGAACATAGCTGACTGACCTGAGTCAATGGGGCGATTTCGCATTCGTTACAGGACGAAGAATCTGAATCAGAAAGTTGACCAATCTCAACATCAGTATTCTCCATAACTGGATAAAGGATACCAAAAAAAATGGACTAAATAAAAAACAATTTAAACAGCACCTGACACCCACAATGACTGGGGCACTCACCACCTCCTATGAACCAGACAACAGCAGACTAGATTTCTCCATCTCGCCACACAGTCAGGAATGCGGAAATGGGAGACAAGAACGTAAACACGCCCGGTCACAAGGTGAACCGTAGAGTCCAAATAAGCGCGCCCGACCGTAAGGTTGCATCACTTCGAAAGGCTGTTATGTTCTAAGAGCCACAAGCCCAGTTAACACTACACATAAGCAGAGTGAATCACAGAAACATGATTCAAAACCCCACTGTTCAATAATCCCCCTCAGGAGATATTAACCCTTGATTCCAAGATACTAAAGAAGTCCCACTGAGACCCTGTATTTTTCATTGCGAGTTCGCAGGAACAAATGTTTTACAGTACAATCATGAAGAAGTAAAATGAAACGATCTTACCGAAATCTACGCCATGGAACAGGAACACGGCCCTTCAAGTGTGATGGATAGTAGCCTCGCCTCCGCCATGGACTTGAGAGAAGAAAGCAGGCAGCGAAGCGAAGTTAGACAACGCCGAATGCTTGTGGAGTTGTTAAAATGAGTCAGGATGGTTTCGCAGAAAGACTCTTCCTGCATCTCCAAACTTTTATCCAAGCCCTCACTGAGAGACTGAGAGGATTACTTAAAACTCCCGTCCCATGTCGAAGAGTACTACCCTCCATAAGAGAGGAAAACAAACTTCTGACACTTCTCTGCCCACCTCCTGGGACGAAAGGCAAAGAATGACTGGGGGGTGAGGGAAGTGGGAGGAGTATTTAAGCCTTTGGCTGGGGTGTCTTTGCCTCCTCCTGGTAGCTAGGTTCTTTTTTCCCAAAAGTAATGAATGCAGCTGTAGACTCTTTCCATTTATGAAGAAAAAATACATACACATGCCTGATTAGGACGCTACAGAATACCAATGATGTACGCCAAAATATTAAAGAACATACAAACTAAGTAACAAATATCTGCTGCAAGACTACACAAAACACTATAAACACAGGGCACAGTGTGACAAAGGTGAAGGCGAAGATCCAGCAAAACAACTTGCAGGAACACTCCAAACACACACCTTTTATGCTCCTGCGAGGTATAGGTCATCACAGTAGGTAGCTAGAGAGGGGAACCTATGAAGAGTAAGAAAAAACAGTCTAGGCCAGAACAGGCAGACAGTAAATCAACCAATCCTATCTTACTACAAAAAGTTACAAACAGAGCTAAGGTTAGCAGAACAATGAGGTGTGGGGAAATATCCTGAATCATGAAGACACAAGAGACTGTGATATGAAAGATTAGCTAGCTGAATCCTAAGAAATCAGACAGTATTACTAATTGAGATGCTGTGTGTTCTTACTATATACGTACACATTCATAAGATATAAAGCTTAAATACAAAAAACAATTTCAGTTGTACATTTTTACAAGATTGTGCCATTGCACTAATGGAAACAATATGTTTATGTGCCTTCTGTTATCATTTGATTTTCTATGGCAATGAAAGTCATAAAAATCATCTTATGATTTAAAAGTACATTGTACTGTAAACTTTACTCCCCTTTAATGTGATCCCAATAGTCCATTTTACCATTTTAATTGTAAGCAAAAAACTAATTTACCTTAACTTGCTATTTGAAATAGCAACTTTTGCCTGTTGTATTCCACCCTGTACTGAAGCTATGAGTAACAAATGTTTTCCCTGTACAAAAGTTATGTAAAAACAGAATTTATGTTTACCTGATAAATTACTTTCTCCAACGGTGTGTCCGGTCCACGGCGTCATCCTTACTTGTGGGATATTCTCTTCCCCAACAGGAAATGGCAAAGAGCCCAGCAAAGCTGGTCACATGATCCCTCCTAGGCTCCGCCTACCCCAGTCATTCGACCGACGTTAAGGAGGAATATTTGCATAGGAGAAACCATATGATACCGTGGTGACTGTAGTTAAAGAAAATAAATTATCAGACCTGATTAAAAAACCAGGGCGGGCCGTGGACCGGACACACCGTTGGAGAAAGTAATTTATCAGGTAAACATAAATTCTGTTTTCTCCAACATAGGTGTGTCCGGTCCACGGCGTCATCCTTACTTGTGGGAACCAATACCAAAGCTTTAGGACACGGATGATGGGAGGGAGCAAATCAGGTCACCTAGATGGAAGGCACCACGGCTTGCAAAACCTTTCTCCCAAAAATAGCCTCAGAAGAAGCAAAAGTATCAAATTTGTAAAATTTAGTAAAAGTGTGCAGTGAAGACCAAGTCGCTGCCTTACATATCTGATCAACAGAAGCCTCGTTCTTGAAGGCCCATGTGGAAGCCACGGCCCTAGTGGAATGAGCTGTGATTCTTTCAGGAGGCTGCCGATATTATTTTACCAAAATACCCAGATTAAATGATTCCTCAAGGCTAAATATGTGTAATATATGAATCGATTTAGCCCAGAAAAAGTCTACAGTCTTAATAAGCCCTTGTGAAGCCCTTATTTACTTTCTGAATAAACATGGCTTACCGGATCCCATAGGGAAAATGACAGCTTCCAGCATTACATCGTCTTGTTAGAATGTGTCATACCTCAAGCAGCAAAAGACTGCTCACTGTTCCCCCAACTGAAGTTAATTCCTCTCAACAGTCCTGTGTGGAACAGCCGTGGATTTTAGTAACGGTTGCTAAAATCATTTTCATGATCATCTCTTTTCTGTTTCAGAGTAAATAGTACATACCAGCACTATTTTAAAATAACAAACTCTTGATTGAATAATAAAAACTACAGTTAAACACTAAAAAACTCTAAGCCATCTCCGTGGAGATGTTGCCTGTACAACGGCAAAGAGAATGACTGGGGTAGGCGGAGCCTAGGAGGGATCATGTGACCAGCTTTGCTGGGCTCTTTGCCATTTCCTGTTGGGGAAGAGAATATCCCACAAGTAAGGATGACGCCGTGGACCGGACACACCTATGTTGGAGAAAAGAAGACAATAGCATTTAGTCTCTAGGTGCGGTATGAGGAAAAAATATTTTGTATGTGAAATAGCTGGCTGTGTTAAAAGTATTTTAATACCTAACAAACATTAGCAAGCCTACAAAAAAAGGTAGTGGTTTTAATGAGCAAAAAAAGTTATTTAAAATAAACACAAATGAACACTATCCCAAATATTTAATCTGCAGAAGGTGTAACAAGTAATTTGGAAAGCATTAAAGGGACACTAAACCCAATTGTTGTCTTTAATGATTCAGATAGAGCAAGCAATTTTAAGCAACTTTCCAATTTACTCCTATTATAAATTTTTCTTTGTTCTCTTGCTATCTTTATTTAAAAAGCAGGAATTTAAAGCTCAAGTGCCAGCCCATGTTAGCTTCAGCACCTGGATAGCGCTTGCTGAATGGTGGCTACATTTAGCAAACCAATAAAAAAGCATAACCCAGGTTCTGAACCAAAATTGGTCCGGCTCTTAAACTTTACATTCCTGCTTTTTAAATAAAGATAGTAAGAGAATAAAGAATAATTAATAGGAGTAAATTAGAAAGTTGCTTAAAATTACCTGCTCTATCTTAATCAGTAAAGAAAAAAATGTGGGTTTAGTGTCCCTTTAAGGGGAAACATGTTTATAGTACAGTGTTCCTTTAAGTAACACAAATAAATCAGGAAAAAGCAACAGGGAATACAAAGGAGGGAAAAACAAAATACTTCCTGTAAGCCATACATGTTTGAACAATTTTGAACAGGTGCATATAGCCTTGCACAAAACATACATTAGAAGAAAGCCTCTGTATGTTAACTTACCCCCTGACAATGCCACTCTCCAGATAATTTACTTGAATAAATTTTCCAAAGCGACTTGAGTTATTGTTGTGTGCAGTTTTGGCATTCCCAAAAGCCTAAATAAATGAAAAGGTTAAAATATTAACCAAAAGAAAATTCAGTAAAACCAAGTAAAAAAGTCACTAAAAATTGCAGAAATTAGGCATATATTTAGAATATATACATATTTGGAATACATTTCTGAAAAGTCCTGGCGAGTGTGTGTATGTATGTATGTATGTATGTATGTATATATACATACACACACACACATATTATATATATATATATATTTGCATAGGAAATTAGCACATCTAGGCAAGTATCCTCGCTTGCTTTTCCCCAGAAATAACTCATATACAATGTTACCAATGCACAAGAGAATTCTGGGTAAGTTATGCAAATTAGATATGCAAATTCTCAGTTTTTTTTGCTTCAAAATAATACTGTTTAACACAGCTATCCTTTTAACAGGATTATTACAGCAAAACCAGAAATCACTCACTAGACAGACTGTTTCATTCTTTTTGGAACTCATCAGTAGAAGATAGATTTCTGGTTGCTGCATTGGTAAAGCCAATTTCAAGGTTAAACCAAAATTCATTAAAATTATGGGGGAGATAAAAACTGAAATTAAAATCCTCCATGTCTCAAAATTAAACCAATGTAAATATTTGCATAGGAAATTAGCACATCTAGGCAAGTATTCTCGCTTGCTTTTCCCCAGAAATAACTCATATACAATGTTACCAATGCACAAGAGAATTCTGGGTAAGTTATGCAAATTAGATATGCAAATTTCAGTTTTTTATCTCCCCCCATAATTTTAAGGAATTTTGGGTTAACCTTGAAAATAGCTTTACCAATGCAGCAACCAGAAATCTATCTCCTACTGATGAGTTCCAAAAAGAATGAAACAGGCTGTCTAGTGAGTGATTTCTGGTTTTGCTGTAATAATCCTGTTAAAAGGATAGCAGTGTTAAAATAGTATTATTTTGAAGCAAAAAAATGAGAATTTGCATATCTAATTTGCATAACTTACCCAGAGTGGACTCCTTGCTCAGTGTGCTTAGAGGAATATGGCTACACCTCACTGACGAGGCCCAATGAAGGCCAAAACGATCGTCTGGGGTTGCTGTGTTCCTTGTTCAGAGAGGAATTGCCTGGTATGTCGGTGCTGGACTGACCGTAACACAAAAGTGACACGGAAGAAATGACATTTTGTTACAATGTAAAGTAGTGAGTGTACAGCCTATATAACAGTGTAAATGTGCTGTCCCCTCAAAATAACAACACACAGCTATTAAAGGGAGGAAGCAGCACGGCTCAGGAACACATCCGTAGATCAGCAGGAAAATCCAGGGAAATCTGTACACAAGCAGAGAACAAATGGCACTGCTGGTGTAAATTGAAGTCGAAGTATTGAGGTGCCAACCAAAGGAAAGGGGACTGAGCGTGTCCCAAAAACTTGAGCAAATGCAAAAAGGCAGCACACACGGATCCGTATAAAAAGCAGAGCTTTATTCCATCGAAGAAACACACAGCAATAGCACAGAGGGAAAGGGGGGTGGAGCCAACTCTGGAGCAGAGCGGTCGCACATCACGGCAGCTCCGGCTAAACTATACATAAATAAACTAGCTTAGTGACCGCTCAGGATCCTTAACTCTACTAGGTTTGTGCACTTATAGGTTTCAGGGACCTTTCTACCTAAATTCGAGAAGAAGAGAGTGTTCTGGAGAGGGAACCCCACCGCTCTGGGACTTGTCTTGCTGAACGTGGGCTTCAGGAGCGGCCATCTTTTCTCCCACGAGGAGTTCAATGTGTGAACAAGTCTAGCTAATTGCCGCTATACTGCTACTGATAGTGATAACTTTTGCATAACCGCACTATGGCATCAGCAGCCTACATTGTCGGGGAGATAAGCAACCTCTTTGACGCTTGTAGAACTGCACTCGAATGTGAAATTCAACAGATGACTCAGCCTGTGGTAGCGGGGTTTGTGACACTTGGCGCACATTCTCACACCTCTATACCCGGCTATGAAGGTTGCGACACTCTGGGGCCCCAGTGTATGCTACCCATTCTATGTG